>NW_027040887.1:4627500-4828346 GCF_037179485.1 Ochlerotatus camptorhynchus | reverse complement strand
CATTACCTGCAAATATGTGCTTTAAAATTCTTTGATTAATTTCATGATATTTCTTCATTTTTTCATGTCAATTGGTGATGTCAAAATACTAGGTATAGATTTGTTGAAAAGTTCAATATTAACGCTTTGCGAATATTCGTCGATTGTTTCTACTGATGTTATTGATGGTACAGTTACTAAAGATTCCTGACTTGAAACATTCGTGTTGATATCTCGTTTATCGCAGTTCAATAACTCGTCGCTACTTGATAGTTCGGTACGTTTAGAAAACTGTATACGACAAGAATCACACATTTTTTTATTTAATGTTAAGTTGGTTCTGTTCCGCAAAGCCCAGATCAACCAATTTCTGTATATTAGTATCCGTGAGATTTCGGCAATTTTTCGAGCAACTTTTTTTTAACACCGTTTATGCACTTATAATGAAAAGTATTCATTTTAACTACCACTTTGTCTTCTGAATTACTGAACTTAAGCAGGACATTTTGACAGATACACAACGAATTATATTCTAATGTTGATTACGTGTCAGTTTTGGCTGATATATGGACGTAGGTAATTCAAAACCAACCCACTTGGTACCATGAATTGCTAGCAATAGATAGCATGTTCGCATTTTAGCAAAAAGTTTATACGTATGAGGTGCATGAAAAACGGCCGCATTGTTTTATTTTTATATTTTAGAAGACATTTAATATACTGATGAGCCACCAAGAGCCTATTTATTGTACAATTTTGTGATCTTTCCGAAACAGATATTGTCGGAAATCGAGAACCGCGAAATATATTTATACAGAAATACTGTCACAATTCATATAATTTTCGTTACACAATTTCCTTCAAACTACACTTTTTTTAACGCTCACTGTTGAAATGCTCACAAGCTTACCATGGAAATCCAACAAAACTGCAAAGGTTCCAGGTTTTCGACACAAAATGCTCTCTGTACGTATGCTTTTCAAGCTTTCCCGATCAACTTCCGGCAAAATGACGATTCGATAAAAATTTATTTCTTATGACAGCACAACAAATGCACACTTACCGTAGTGATTCTAGATTTGGGCGTAACTGTTTTTTTGTAAACAATGACTTCTATCTCCGATTTCTCGTGAATAAAAGCTCATTCCCGCAATATAACAACATAATCAGATATAGTAGTGATTAATCTAGCAGTTGGTATAGTTTATTTGCGAAATCGAGTTTTTATTCATTAGAAATTGGTGATTGAAGCTATTATTAGAAAAACAGTTACGCCTAAATCTCGCATCACTCCAGCAGTCTTGCTGTTTTTATTTTGTCAGTTCTCGTTCTCTTCGGCCGATGCTATAGAGAGATAGATAGAACGTATTTTTTGAAGCCCGCTGTGGCGTGGTAGCAAACAAGTTATCTTCAGAGAGCCGAGTGCACCCGAATACCCGAAGTCCGCACCGCTACTCTCGCTCTTGCTCAAGTCTGAATACACCTTAATGTTTACAAATACGAGAGGATCTTCGGTTGATGTGTTTCATGAAAGACGAAACTATCAAAATCGAGCGCTCTTTCAATCGTCCGCTTCACCGAAGCTTGAAAGAAAGACAAGTGAAGCGACGGGGGAAAAAGTAACAAACGATTGAAAATTTGACTGTAGACTGAGGTGCAAGAATGCGGCGAAGCTGCTCGACTTCGACAGAAAAAGAATGCTAGTTCCCAAGCAAAACAACTTGTCATAAGCAGCGTGTAACATACCAAATTGAGTCATAATAAACGCAAAATTCAGCTCAATCAAACGTACTTTCGAGTTTTCCAGTCTCGGAGCACTTAATTTTACATGACATGTTTGTTTACGTCTCATATTTTATGTCAAAGATGGATTCCGTCACGTGTAAGATTAGGTATTTCTAAGTATGTAGATAATGAAAATACACATGTCTATTGGCATATTTGATTACGACGTTGTTCTTGGCATTTTTAAAATAATTTTCAGCTCTGTGTCCTACGATACGATACTGTCAGCCAGTAGTGAAAACAATACTGACGGCATGTGGTATTCCACTACCGATGGGAAGATATATTTTCATCAAAGCGACAAGTATCTTCCTGGGTGAATCAAATGAATGTCCCTTCCACTGCATTCCACCATATATTTTCCACAACCAATTTGCTCATCTAGCTGATACATTCTTTCTTCCCTTCTAACCACCAGGTACTGGGCCGTAACTGACATCGACTATGCCCACCAGCGGACGGCCCGGCGGATAGGCTACATGATCATCGTCATCTGGACCCTGTCCGTGCTGGTCTCGATAGCGCCGCTGCTCGGGTGGAAAGACCCCGAGTGGGAAGCCCGAGTCTACCAGGATCTGCAGTGCATCGTTTCGCAGGACGTGGGCTACCAGATATTCGCCACCGCGTCCAGCTTCTACGTTCCGCTGCTGGTGATACTGTTCCTCTACTGGCGAATATTCCTGGCGGCCAGGAAACGGATACGGCGAAGGCAGCAGGTAATTTCCCCCTTGCTCCAGTCCTCGGTGTTCAAAGTCCCGGTTTTCTTTTTCGTCTTCTCGCAGAAACCAAACAAAAACCGCAAAATTTCGTTCTTTTTCATCGTAATTCTCGTTGTCTCTGTTTTCCGAATTCGATCGGTGAATAAAATGTTGTTTCCATTTGTTAACGTCACTTTCCAAAAGTTCACAAATCCCTCGTGTGTGATTTTTTTTCGTCATTCGTATTAGCGTTTACACGAGATTATCACTCTTCCCCGACCAACCAAACCATTCAATCATTCAAACAACTCGCAGTGAAACTTTGTACTACACCACATCACTTTCCTTACCTTCTCATTTCTGCTTGGCATGCCACATTGAATACAAAGCTCATAATCTTTTTCTTAACATTCATATCCCCGCTAAAAACTTTCGAACAAATTTAATTCCACATCCCTGCGATTTCCCACCATCAAAACTCCAGACAACCCTGAGTCACGAAAAAAAAGAATATCAAAAGTCAATGAAACTGAAACATTTTGCCCCCAACGTTGTGGATGTAACTAACTTTTACACCGAGCAATGAATGGGCGAAAAAGTTTCCATTGCCTTTTGTCCTTCAATCCCTACATTTACCAAAAACTGAGCTAAAGTTTTTCGCTAGTTTTTCCACCACTCCTAGTCCCTTTCAATTGCCATAACACGGAACTGCCGCCACCACCCTTTACCGCCATGCCGTTCCAATGATGCACAGTGGGTTACGCATAGGTTATTGGAGCTTTGCAATTTTCAGTCTTCAACATGATATAGAAATTCGTGCACATCTAAGCAGTTTGAAACTGACCAATTTTCGCACATTCTCCAAAAGTTTCTAAGTTTGGAATATCAGGATAACCCTGTACTTGTCGACCCAGCGACAATCCTGTGGGAGATTTGGAGCAGAGTCAATGTTATAATAAGAGTCCCACCAAGAGTGAAACCAACAGTACCAATCGAACGGTCAAGCGAGGTACCAAACAATACTTCCATACCTTGAAGACATGAAGTCCGGCCCGCTTCATTGTCTGCTGGACGAACCAGACGGAAGAGTTGACTTTCTTGGCCACGTCCCGAATCGAAAGGTTCGGATTGCACTTGAAGTAATCCCTCACCTTTCTTGCGTTCACGGGGTCGATCGTCTGCACTTTTCTTCCATTGCCAGTTCGCCAATGGGTCGTCTGGGTCTCCTTGAACGATTTTACCACACGGGACATGGTCGACTTGTTGATTCCAAACTGTTTCGCGATCCGCTCCCATAATTTTTTGTCGAAGCACTTCATGCTTGGAAGCCATCTCGATAACCACTGTCAAGTGACGAGATTTTACACATATAAACATTACACTCTAAACAAGTTTTACTCAAAATTTCATAAATTTTTACCCATGCAATAAAAAGTTATGCATTTTTTTTTAGTACAATCTTTAATGTGATTTGTAGTAAATTACCAGCTGAAATAAATACTAAAATTCGGTTACTTACAATTCTTTAATTTACACTTATCTGCAAACTAGTGAGAAGCGCATTCTACATCGTAAGTAGCTACATTCGTGCCTAACTAAAACAATAATTGATTTTCTAAATATAGCGAAATCTTTGCCGAAAGAGTGATGGAAGATAACCTCTGATTGAAACATCTCTCTGGCGATGGAGGCGAACCAGCCCAAGGCTGAAAGCCTCTTTAATAAAGTTAAATAATAATAATAATCTCTCTGGCTGCCAAAGTAGGGTGTAGAAAAACTTGTTGTAAGTTTATTAAACTAATCTAAAATCTAAACCTAATCATAAAACATATTTCAGCTCCAAGCTGCCCAAAATGAGACTAGTCTGAGGAAGTTGCACTCACTAATCCGAACACTCATGACAAACTCTCAATGATAGATCCTAAAATAAGAGAAATAGATGGGAAATTCCATGAGTAACTACTCTGCAGCTATTTCGGATCTTCTGGTCAGAGCGTTATATTATTGACTGTTTAAGGCTGTGTTATAAGGTTATAAGGCTGAGTGAGACAGCACTGCACTATTCAATCCATTGCTCTGTACAGACCGTTTGTACCAGACGGTAAAGGGCGAGACCAGAGACGATGTTAAATAAGAGACGCGCGCCAAAAGTTCCAATCGAACCGTCAAACGCGGTTCCAATCGAGCAATGTAAATAAACACGAGCGCTTCACGAAAAAAATCGTGGGATGTATTGAGATTGTTGGTTGTTTTTATTAAAGAGATTTTCAGCCAGACGCTGGTTAACTGTTGAGAATTAATTAATTAAAATTAAGTTTGCGTATGACAAGTGAAATTGGATAGGGAATATTATTGTTATTCAACAGCTGTATTCTAGTTCTCATTAAATATTTGCTCCAGTACAACGAAATACATCTACACAGGCTCTGTAACAAAGATGAAGGCTTTTTCGTTGTAATTTTTCAAGATAGTAAAATTTGTGAAAGACTGTGGCTGTGTTCCATTTGGTGAATTTTCACTTAAATTTGACAGATGGAAAATTTTCAAATAAACCTGCTATTGTACCAGACTTATTTCTGACAGACCAGAAATCAATTTTGACAAACACCTTCTCGAAAATAGGTAGATCAACAACAGAGGGATTTTCGAACATCTTAATTTATTTTCGAAGTGTCAAATCTAAGTGAAAATTCACCAAATGGAACACAGCCTGAATAATTTTGTGCAACGCTCTGTAGAATACCATAATAAAATTATGGTTATTTCGCTTAACGCCGTGTTCGGGGTATCATCCAAACCATTTGTGGAATAGTTCTATTATCGTTATTTTTTATTAGGGCATACCCTCCAATGTGGTATATTTGGTTTCACTCAGAGTTGTCAAAAATTGAGTCTTCAAATACTTCCATTGAATAGCGATACTACCGATACGGTTAAAAAAGTATTCATTTTACCGTAATGCTGAAGCAGACGACAGTCGCTCAAATTAAAAGTCATTTGAAGTACACACACAACAGCGGGTTGCCAAATCTTGCAGAAAAATAAATTAGTTGGCCGTGCAACCAGATTAACTTTTATGCTCTCCGCGCGTCTCTTATATAACATCGTCTCTGGGCGAGACAATAAAAAAGAGCCAACAAAAACATTCAGTCACTCACGAACAGGCGACTCACACCGCTTGCCTTCGCTCACACAGCATGTTATTGAGGCATTTTTATAAACGTGCTGACTGAGCTACTGAATGAGTGCTCGGCTGTCAGTGACTCGTTTACCGCTCAATCATTCAGTATTTCACAAGTGAATGATGAGGTGGATGGCAGTTCATATTCATATGAAAATGTTTCATTAGACTATACTGTTTCGCGCACTGCTTCTGGCATAATTTGGTTCGATCCCGACTCCGATTCGAACAAAATACAATAAATTGTACTTCAACCAATTTTGGTTGATAAAGTATATAAGAAAACATTAAATATTTAAGAAAACATGTGGCTATAGGAAAATGATTTATAGATGATTTCGATTGAAGACAATTCAATGAGATACTTGTTCGCTGATTCAAATATTTGCTAACAAATGTAATGTCGATACAGTGAATGATGCTAATATTCAATTTATTATCTTGACTAGATAGATGGTTCCCGGTTTCGGCAAAACTGTTCAGATTGACAAGACCTATTTTATGATAAAGAGTTAAGTTTAGATTATACTCACCAGGTGGCACTAGTGTGGCATTAATTTTCCATTGTGTGCCTTAACCAGTCAATGCTGGGAAAATATCAAAAAATCAAATCTCACCGCTGATCACGCTTGATTTTCGTAGACAAAAATCGTCAAGCAAACAACTGCAGTTGATTGTGCACGCCATGATATCGCAGCTCGGAATATCAAGCTAACAAATCTCAACAAACTGTGGTGAGATTGAGATTCATGATTTTTTCTTTACACCCGAGCACAACCGAAACTTTCATAACGGCTAGCAGCAGTAACTTCGTGTCTGCCATCGATGAAGAGTAAAAAGAGATAGCAAACTATACTTTCTCTTTCTAAGAAAACGATGTGCAACGGAATCATTTTTGTTTCGAGTGAACTCTCAGCTTGATTTTTGCACGTGCTGAATAGTCTCGCAATATCAAAGGAGCTTGTAAAATCAATATCAAGCATGATATTTTGTTCTAATATCAAGCGTGATATTGAGAGCGTATGAGAGCGGAAAAATATCAATTGATTGATGATTTTGCCAGCTGGTAAACGGCTGGATAATGCGTACCATTGATACTTCGCGTATCTGCAGGTATAAAATAGACCCCACTAGCGGTCCTTGGCCTCTTGTCCAGTAACTCTTATCCCCACCTCCCCGCGGTACCGGCTGGGGTACGAGTAACCATAGGGAAGATCGGGTAACCAACCCCGCTGAGACTTTGGTCGTATGCTGACAGGAAAGGGGGGGGGGGGGACTCCTCTCTCTGGAGAGTGCAGTCTTCGAGCATTTGTTCACCATGGAGTTTGTAGTAGGCATAGATTTAAAGTGGACCCTACACGATTACTTTTATTGACAATAATCGTATTGTCAATACATTCAATATTGACGTCAATACATCGGTATTGACAATATTTCTGTATTCACATCATCAATATTAATGTCAATAATTCCCCTTCGCGTCAATATATTGATACGTGTGGGGTTTGCTTAAGAATGTAATGATAGTAGGCCAAGCCAGGATACTGATAATAAAACGTCATTCATATTCAACTACTCATCGGAACAAGACGTTTTATTTGGAGCTGCTACATTGGCGACGAGTGGTGAAACGTTACCCGTACGTGTTTAAAGACAATTTGAAGTTCATCAAATAAGACGAGGGCGAAGGTTAGAGCAGCAAGGCATCACAAGTCGATTTGACGGAAATTTTCTTCAAGTTGTGAAAATTATTTGAAACGTCAACATGTCCATGGTAACGATTTTTTTTTTCTTAGTAACAGTTGTTTGAGTTCCACTAGTATAACTTGTACATTCAATTTGGAAAATGTGAAGTTCTAAATCTTTCAATGTTGAAAACAGAACCTAAATGAAGGGAATTATGGAAAAATATCCAGGCCATTTAGGTAGATAAATGTAGGGAATAATAATTCCAGGCCATTTGTCTGAAAGTCTACTGTGGTGAGGCAATTGAAGTGTCTCTAAATGAAAGGAATACAAGTTCCAGGCCATTTAGAGAGTCAAATGAAGGGAACAAAGATTCCAGGCCATTTGACTGATCCCATATAAGGGAAAAGCGAAGGGAACTTCGGGTTCCAGTCCGCTATGTAAATTTATTTTAAAATTAAATTATAATTCTTATATTAATTGATAAAGATAGTGAAAAGTCAATCAATGAAATCGTGTGTGGTTTAATGCGAACAAATATTAAGAAAATTTTAATTACAGCTAAATTTCAATATACTGCCATTCCACGAGTCTGGCGACGGTCCTACATCTGTGCGATGGGAAGAATGGAAAGGACAATTTTTATCATACCTTGCGCTAAAAGGTGTTAATGACCACGATGAGCTATACAATGCGTTGATGTGTTTCGGTGGACCGGACGTTCGGAAAATTGCGAAAAATCTGGAGGTATCTCGAAGCATTTTGGACAATCGTTACCGGGCGGCAATGGAGATATTGGATAATTATTTCTCACCTCGGATGTCACTCCGATACGAGAGATACAAGTTCCGTCAGCTCAAGTTTAATCCCAAGGAAAAATTGGATAAATTTGTTCTACGCCTCAAAACTCAAGCAACAGCATGTAACTTCGAAGATCAAGTCAATGAAATGATAATGGATCAAATAGTGTATGCGACCGAAAACGATGATAAACTAAGGGCCAAATATTTAGAAGCTGATGTTACTCTTGAAGAAATGTTGAAAATTGGGCGAACTCATGAATCAGTTTCCGCACAAGTGCAAGAATTTCGTTCAAGGTCCTGTGAGCTTTCGGATTTCAACGATTTGAATGCGGTTTCTAAATCAAGCAACACTTCAATGGACAACAAAGGTACGTGTACCCGGTGTTTGGGAACTCATATTTCTGGTGACCAGCAATGCCCTGCTCGGGTCTCTCGAAGCAACAATTGTGGGAAAGTTGGCCATTTTGCACGTTGCTGTTGGAAGCCGCGTAAAAATTTTCATCCGTATGGCCAACGAGAAAATCGGAAAGGTGATGTTAAGAATCTCAAATCGCCAACAAATCGTTTTCAGGGTAAAAATTCGAACAGAAAGCACAAATTCGTTAGAGCAGTGGATAATGTTACTAACACAGTAGAGATTCGCGAATTGTTTCATCTGGACGGTAAAAACACAGTGATAACTGCAGTTGGTGGTGTAAATCTTCGGTTTGTGGTAGATACTGGTGCTGATGAAGGCGTCCTTAGTACAATGGATTGGAAGACTCTGAAGAAGGTGGGATTTAAGGCATTCGACGTACGAAAGGGCAGCAGTAAAATTTTTCGAGGATATGGATCCAACCGTCCGTTGACAGTGCTTGGAGAAAAAACAAATATTGCAGATCCATTTTCACGGTTATGCCAAGAAATGAACCTTAGTAATCAAAGCTACGACGAGGAAAGTGAGAGAATCATCCGTTTGGTGTCTTCTGATGCTTGTCCAGTGACTTTACTTTTGGAAGATATTATTGATGCTACAAACCAAGATATTGAACTGGCAAACCTCATGCGATGGATGTCTTACCCTCTTACAAGGTGGCCTAAAACCTTATCAAGCTATAAAAAAATTGCGCATGATCTTTATACAGATGGCAAACTCATAATAAAGAATAATAGAATAATAATACCGAGATCACTGCAAAGGAAAGTCCTGCAACTTGTTCACGAACCACATTTAGGATGCGAAGCAATGAAAAAACGTTTGAGGCAAAAAGTTTGGTGGAATGGCATGGACAGAATGGTTCAGGAGTACGTGAAAGACTGCACAGGATGTATACTGGTATCGGAGGCAAATGTTGAACCAATGACAAGGACAGTTTTGCCAGAAGGTCCTTGGCGTAAATTGGCATTAGATTTCACTGAAGTAGCAAATGGAGTCCATCTTTGAGTTGTTGTTGACTACTTTTCAAGGTATCCTTAAATTGACGTTATGACTTCAACTACGGCAAAGGCTACAAAATTCAAGTTAAGAACTATGTTTTCAAGATTTGGATATCCTGAGGAAATTGTATGTGTTAACGGTCCTCCTTTTGCATCAGTTGAATTTATGCAATTTTTCAAGACGAGCGGAGTTAAAATCATGCACTCAGTTCCATACGCACCGTTCCAAAATGGTTTGGTAGAACGACATAAAAGAACATTACTAAAAACAATCAAAATAAGCATAGCAATGAAGAGAGATTGGAAAAATGATCTTCAGGATTTCCTACTAGCATATCGTAATACACCCCCACTCAATAACAAATGTAGCTCCAGCAAAACTAATGTTAGGAAGAAATTTGAAGGATAAAATCCCTATGTTTGTTCAAGCTGATTGTTTGAAGGTTTACAACAATGCAAGGTATTATGACAAAACGAAGAAAGAAAAGGGAAAAGAATATGGAGACACAAAAAGGCGGGCAAAAGAATCAAGAATAGACGTTGGAGATCATGTGGTAGTGAAGAATCTGGTGAAACGCTGCAAATTGGATACCACTTTCAATCCACAACTTCATGTGGTCGTAAAGAAAAATGGAACAAGACTCACTCTGAAGAATTTGTCCACGGGAATCGAATTTGACCGTCACGTGAATCATGCAAAACTTTTGATTTCTAGTAACCCATTCAACGTCGGAAGTATAGCTTTAGATGAAGTTCTCACCAATTCTGAGGATGTTCCGGTTAATGAAATGGAGGAAGAAGCAACAGTAGAACCGGTGGAAATTCGAAGAAAAAGACAGAAACGCAAACCTGAATAGGGTAAATTATGGCTTCGGCACCCATTGACTGTTTTCGGCAACCGAAATTGAAACGTTTATTTTACTGTATTTTCCCATCAAAACTCTTCGCTGAATGTATTAAGCCGATTCCTTACCTTTTCAGCTTCAATCTGATTACATTTTTAAGACTGTGAATTCCTGTTATACCATATTTTTCTTTAAACGAAATATACATACTACAAAATACGGCTGATTTCAAGTTGCCGATAATAGAACAGCTGGTTAACACGCAGTTCAAATGGAAAAGGTGCCGAAGAAAAAGAGACTACCGACAATAGTCACTCTCACCTGAGAAGTTTGGAGCGTTGTAAAAACATGTTCAACCCGTTTTGATCAATTCTATCGATTGGAATTGGTAGAACAGCAAGCAGAAGATAAATGTCAACAAACAAACCTGTCATGTATGTGTGTGACGCTGAGAAATCGCTAATAGAAGTTCGGACGCTGCTTAGATTGACGAGAATACGTAAATTCCCCTATTTAAATGATTATGAAGTTTATAAGATTATTAAACAATGATAATAAAAATTATAATAATAAAATTAAAAAAAAAATTAAAAAAGGAAGGAGAGATGTAGTAGGCATAGATTTAAGAATGTAATGATAGCTCATAATGCTTAAATTGCCCAAATTTGTTATTTTCGAGATACTCGTAGGTTAAAATTCACTTGTCGCATAATTTGAGCAATTTTCACTCTTTTGAGATGTTATTCGTGAGTGTTCAATCTTGGAAGTATTTTTAACAAAAAGCCCAAATAATTTCTTTAAACTTTGCTATTCTCAGCTTTTCAATCATACGCATGAGTTAAGATATATCATTTTTGCATAAGCCCTTTTCAAGTGTTAGTCGTGTGCAAAACTAGGGAACCATATATGTAAAATGGCATGTTGGACAATAACAAACAACTGTGCATAGTTTCATAATTGTAAAAGGTCGATCCGAAACGATTTGCGAATCTGTGTGGAACTGCTGAAGTACAGGAAGCAAGTAATGTAAATACGGACCGCAACAATCGGCATAGACCCAAGCAACGGAAACGGACTAACGATTGGAAACTCGGAACATGGAACTGCAAGTCTCTCAATTTCAATACCCACATTCTTTTCGATTTATTGAGGGTCCGCAAGTTCGACATCGTAGCGATGCAGGAGGTTTGCTGGAAGAGATCGTCGGTACATACGTATAGGGATGGTTATACCATCTACCAGAGCTGCGGCAATACACAGCACAGCTTTCATCGTGATGGGCGGAATGCAGAAGCGGCCGTTTCTTCAATGTCAGCATAATCAACGTGCACAGCTCTCACTTAGCAAGTGACGTTGACAATAAAGAAGCTTTTTACGAGCAGCTGGAACGGGAATACGACAGCTGCCCAAGCCATGGAGGAGGAGTTCAGACCAGTTATAGGAAAGTTCAGCGCTCACCAGCTAACGAACGCCAACGGCCTTAGACTCATCGATTTCGCCGCCTCTAAGAACATGGCCATACGTAGTACCTACTTCCAGCATAGCCTCCCATATCGGTACACCTGGATATCACCGCAGCAGACAGAATCGCAAATCGACCACTTTTTGATCGACGGAAGGCACTTCTCGGACATTATAGACGTCAGGAGCTATCACGGCGCAAACATCGATTCGGACCACTACCTTCTAATGGTCCAGGTGCGCCAAAAACTTTCCGTTGCAAACAGCATTCGGTACCGACGCCCGCCATGGTACAATCTGGAGCTTCTGAAGCTGCCCGAAGTCACAACTGATCACGTGCAATGCTTCGACGCAGCGTTGCCGGATGAGGGAGAGCTCACCGAAACCCCTCTTGAGGACTGCTGGAGCAACGTGAAAGCAGCCATTGACAGCGCTGCTGAAGGCGCCGTTGGGTTCGTGGAGCAGAATCGACGGAACGATTGGTTCGACGAAAAGTGTCAGACGGTGTTGGACGAGAAGAAAGCAACGCGAGTGGCGATGCTGCAGCAAGGAACCCATTATAATGTTGAGCGATATAAACAGAAGCAAAGGTTCATCTTTTCCGGGATCGTGCGCCGCCTGGAAGAGCTGGAGTGCGAAGAAACGGAGCTGCTGTATCGTCACTGGCGTGCACAGGGTAGGGCAAGGTGGGGCAATTGCCCCACCTTTATAGATAAGATTTTTATTTCAACGTTTTCAAAGTTATGATAAAAAAATATCTAGATTTCTTGATAACTTGAATTGAAGGTAAAATTGAAACCCTTTTATTGCGTCAATTCCTTTGATATGGTGCCTGAAAATTGCACCACAAAGGTGCATGAAGAGACAAACTTCAATGAAATTTTTGGGTCAAAAAATTGCGCCACATCGGTGAATACAAAAAAATTCTGGTGTAATTTTTTTTTCAAGTTTGTTCATGGAGGGTTAGAAGAAAAGGGTAAATTTAAGGTTAAAAAAATTCACCTTCGTGGTGGTAAATTGAATAAAAAGCTTTTTATTGAATATTTCTAGGTTCTGGTTCTAAAATTGAATCGCGCTAAAAATTTGGAGGTGCACATTTAACTGAAAATTTCTGGTGAAAAGTTCGCAACACTGTGGTGAATGTGAAAGCAAGGTTTATTAATTTTTCTGGTGCATAATTTGCATCGTTCTGATGAATGCAAGCTTCATTGTAAATTTATGGTGGAAAATTTGCACCATTCTGCATGAAGAGGCAAAGCCTGAAAATTGCACTACAAAGGTGCATGGCGAAACAAACTTCACTGAAAATTTTTGGTGCATTTTGGTGTGGTTCTGGTGAATGGAGGAGCATACTCTATTGAAAATTTCTGGTGCGAAATTTGCACCGCTTTGATAAATGGAATGAACAGAAAATTTCTGGTGGAAGACTTGCACTAGTCTGGTAAATGAAGGCACAAGCTTTATTTAAAATTAAGCTAAATTTAAAATTTCTGGTGGAAAATCTGCACCGTTCTGGTGAACGGATGGGCAAGCTTTTTGGAAAATTTTTGTTCTTAAACTTGCTGAATAGAGAAACAAATTTTAATAATAATTTCTGGTGTAAAATTTGCACCATTCTGATGATTGGAGGGAAGCTGCTTAACTGAAAATTTATGATGAAAAATATGAAAATAGGAGCAAGCTTTATTTGAAAATATCTGGTTGAAAATGGAAAAAGGAAAAAGGCACCAATCTAAAGATTGGAGAAGCAATTTTAATTGAACATTAAAGATGGAAAATTTGCATCGTTCTGGTCAATTCAAATATTCTGGTGTAAAATTTTCTTGGGGCAAGTTTTTATTGAAAATTTTTGGTGATGATTTGCAACATTCTAGTGCATAGAGGGGCAAGCTGAATTGAAAATTCCTGATCTAAAAATTGCACAGGTCTGGTGAATGGAGGGGCAAGTTTTATTGAACATTTCTGGTAGAAAAACTACAACGTTTTGGTGAATGGACGGACAAATTAAACATGATTTCCAAAAAGAACCTAAAGGGTATTGAATTCTGAGGACAGTTCCAAAAGAAAAAAAATCTGGGGATGATTTCATGAAAATTCTGCGAATAATTTCTAGTGAATCCTGCAGATAGTTCCAAGATAATTTCGAAAAGAATACCGAGAGAATCAAATTTTGAATGAAATTCCAAAGGGATGTTGAGGAAAATTCCAAGGGAATTTCGAGGATAATTTCTAGCAAATTCTGGGAAGAATTTCTGGAGAATACAGAGGAAATGCTTCTGAAACTTTAGGGAAATTTCAGTTCCAAAGTGTTCTGAGAAAAAAAAGTTCTAAAATATTACGAGAAGAATTTCAAAGATATTGAATTCTTAGGACAGTTCTAGAATATTTCTGGGAGAATTCCAAGCAAATTCTATGGATAATTTCTAGTGCATCCTGCGGATGGTTTCAAGATAATTTCGAACAAAATACCGAAAAAATCAAATTTTGAGTGAAGTTCCAAAGGAATTTTAAACAAAATTTCAACCAAATTCCGAGGATAATTTCTAGCTCATTCCGGGAAAAAAATTCTGAAACTCTAAAGAAATTTGAGTTCCAAGGTGTTTTGAGAAAAAAAAATGTAGAGATCTAAGCATAAATTCAGTGGACTTCTGAGAAGAATATCATAAGAGCTCTTAGGAGAGTTTCAAAAAAATCCGTGAGGAACCTCAAGGATATTGAATTCTGAGGACAGTTCCAAAGGATTCCTTGGGGAGTGTTCCAAGAAAACTTTGCGAATAATTTCTAGTTAATCCTGCAGATGGTTCCAACATAATTTCAAAAAGAAAACCGAGAAGATTAAATTTTGAGTGAAACTCTAAAGGGATTTTGAGGAAAATATCAAGAGAGTACCGATAATTTCTAGCACATTCCAAGAATAATTTCTGGAGGAAATTCTTCTGAAACTCCAACGGAATTTAAGCTCCAAGGTGTTCTGAGTAAAAGTCAAGAAGAGTTCTAAAAATAATTCCAGAGGACTTCTTAGAAGAATTTCAAAAAAGCTCATAGAGTTCTAAAAATTTCGAAAAGAACCTCATGGAATTCTGAGGATGGCCTTTTTTGCAACTGTACAAAGTCTAAAGACAGCTTTTGGATTCCCTAATTGAAAAGTGGGTATTAGTTTGCCATTGAACTTTGGTCTATTGCTGTGTTACAAACTCGCTATATAATGGAACGTTTCATCGATATTATGCGCATACTTTGTAAAGGTGGCCGACCACTTCGTGAACATTCGGAAGGAGCGGAAAGTATGCCACCCAGTTGGTGGCTAACTACGATCCTGTGCTGGAAAAACACTTCGCGGAAGGTGCCAAAAATTGCCAGTACACAAGTAACCGTATTCAAATTGACATGATTACATCGTTGCACAATGTAATGTTGCGAAACATTGCGAAATCCTTGCGAGGAAAACCAGTGGTATCATTGCAGATGAGACGAGTGATTGTGGCCACCACGAGCGGTTGGCAATTGTCATCAGGTATATTGATAATGATCGGCCGACGGAAACATTCGTGGGTGTGAGACGGGTGTTGAAAACAGACGCGAAGAACATCTTCAATACTATTGCTGAGGTCTTGACAGCGATGCAGATTTCTTGGGAGCAGGTGTTGAAAGTATATTTTGACGGTGCCAGCCCAATGGCTGGCAGCACTGCTGAGGTACAAGCCGAAAGGACGAAAACAGCAATATACTTTTATGAAGAGCTTTCAGTTTGTTGGTTTATTTTCTTTTGACAGATACGCGTATTTCGTCTACTACTTGCAGACTTCATGTGCCAAGTTCTCAAGATTGGATTGGATTGGATTGGATTGGATTGGATTGGATTGGATTGATCAAGAGCAATATACTGTTTGTTCACTGCTATGCACACTGTTTTAACCTTGTACTTGTCGACGCAGTGTGCATGTGAAAGGAGAATGCTATTCTTATTGGTCATTCATATCGGTTTGTCGGTGCTATCACCACCATCTGAAGTGACTTCAGCTGAATCCAACCACCAAGGCAACAACATTGCAGCAAATGTAGACCTACTATTGCAACCATTTGACGAACTATTATCATCGACATTGTCGATGGGATTAAATTGTCAATCCCATTGGCTGTCTGAAAGCAGTTTCCATAGAAGAAGATGAACCACCACGGGAGTAAAAATTAAATAAAATTGGCTAAATTGAACAGTAAGGAAACAGTGGTGGGTGGACATCACCATCTCCCACGCACTTTGGAGTACTCTCCATCCCCAGATTAAATGCACCATAGAAAAAACAATTGCCCCTTCTTCACAAGATTCCTGTGCACGCTAGTGTGTATCGTTCTCAAGAAACACGCAAGCTCTACAAGAAACTCGACGCATCCCGCCAAGGCTTTGTGCCGCAAGCCGAAATGTGTCGGGATAAGGAAGGGGGTATCTTAACGGACGAACGTGAGGTGATTGTAAGGTGGAAGCAGCACTTCGATGAACATCTGAACGGCGCAGAGGCGGAGGACCAAGGCGGCAGGAGCAATGGCTTCGTCGGTACAGCGGATGAGGGGGACATGCCAGCTCCCACGATAGGTGAAGTTAAGGATGCTATCCGACAGCTTAAGAACAACAATGCAGCTGGGACAGATGGTATCGGAGCGGAACTTATCAAAATGGGCCCGGATAAGTTGGCCACTTGTCTGCACCGACTGATAGTCAGGATCTGGGATACAGAACAGCTACCGGAGGAGTGGAAAGAGGAAGTAATGAGCCCAGTATATAAAAAAGGCGACAAACTAGTATGTGAGAACTATCGAGCGACCACTATTCTTAACGCGGCCTACAAAGTGTTTTCACAGATCAATTTTCGTCGTTTATCGCCGCTAGCAAGCAGATTTGTGGGAAGTTACCAAGCCGGTTTTGTGGACGGGCGATCGACAACGGACCAAATCTTTACGTTGCGGCAGATTCTCCAAAAGTGTCGTGAATATCAAGTCCCTACGCACCATCTATTCATCGATTTCAAGGCCGCTTATGATACTATTGACCGTGAAGAGCTATGGAAGATTATGGACGAGAATGGTTTTCCCGGGAAGCTGACCAGACTGATCAGGCCTACGATGGATGGTGTACAGTGCTGCGTGAAGATATCGGGTGCGTTATCGGACTCGTTTGAAACTCGCAAAGGACTTCGACAAGGCGATGGTCTTTCCTGCCTACTGTTCAACATTGCGCTAGAAGGTGTTATGAAATGTGCGTTCTTTATCATGCGGGGCACGATCTTCAATAAGTCCATCCAGTTCATCTGCTTCGCTGACGACGTGGACATTGTCGGAAGAACGTTTCAGGCCATGGCGGAGCAGTACACCAGGCTGAAACGTGAAGCAGAGAAGGTTGGATTAAAGGTGAATACGTCGAAGACAAAATATCTGTTAGCTGGAGGAACCGAGCGGAATAGGGCTCGCATAGGCAGAAGCGTGACAATCGACGGAGATGAGTTCGAGGTGGTGGATGAATTGGTGTACCTCGGAGCATTGGTGACGTCCTAGGCGAGTAAGAGAGGTGACACAGTCGGAAGAAGTGTTAGTTTGTTTACTAAAATGAACCATGCCCATTTTGTTATGGCAAGTTTGCTACACGCTAACTTGAAAGTACCCATTAATGGTTGAAAAAGACCCATTTTGAAGAAAAGATACTCATTAATGGGTAAAATTGTTTAATCATTAATGAGTTAAGCCACTTTTCTTCAAAATGTGTCTTTTTTTACTCATTAATGAGTACTTTCAAGTTAGCGTGTATAAGAAATGCTCTTCGTGTTTATTAGCGAAAGTCACATCAAAGATTGATTAAATGCGTAGGAAATCAGTTTGGCACGGCATTTGTGACCAGCACACACCTTTTGGTCGTACAAAACAGGTCAAAAACAGTCCAAATCCGCAGATAAACATTTTTATATTGCATTTCTGTATGGCAAAATAGTGAACTTTTCGTGAACATTAACGGCAAAGAACTCACCAACACTGGGAGACCGTGAGTTTCTGCCCACCTGTCAATTCCCATCTCGGGTGACGTCGGATAACAACTGCAGCAGAGAAATTCGTTGGCGTATTATTGCCGGAAGTCGTGCTTACTACGGACTCCACAAGACCCTGAGGTCGGGTTAACTTCACCTCCGTACTAAATGTATCATGTACAAGACGCGCTGATAAGACCGGTAGTTCTCTACGGGTACGAGACGTGGACGATGCTCGAGGAAGACCTGCAAGCACTGGGTATTTTCGAACAACGAGTGCTTAGGACCATCTTTGGCGGGGTATGTGAGAACGGTGTATGGAGGCGAAGGATGAACCACGAGCTGGCACAACTCTATGGCGAACCCTGTATCCAGAAAGCTGCGAAAGCTGGACGGGTACGATGGGCGGGACACGTTTTAAGAATGCCGGACAACAATCCCGCAAAAATGGTGTTTGCCTCGAGTCCGGCCGGTACAAGACGAAGAGGAGCACAGCGAGCAAGTGGAGCAGGATCTTGGAAGTGTGGGACGGTCAAGAAATTGGAGACAAGCAGCCACGGACCAGGATAAGTAAGTAAAGTGATGATTTTGCCAACACTGGCCCTAACTTAACATCTTGAATAGGTAGAAGATTCCCGTCTTCGGCAAAGATGTTCAGATGAACAAGACCTATTTTATGGTTAACAGTTCAACTCAGAACTTACTCATAAGTTCTCACTGTTACTTCACGTTGTTTCGAGTTGTTTGGCTCAACTTGACAGCTTGCCTTGATAGAAGGATTGATAGATATGACAATTTGAATTTATCTGTAAAATAATCTTAGTGTGTGGAGTCAACACCGTACAGGGTACAGACAACGTAAGTTTTATTCTGGCACAGGCGAAGGGTTAAATAAGTAATTTCACCGAAAACATCACCAGAATAAATGCTGATTCTGATAGGGTGTTTAGGAAAAGTTAAAAGCTGCATATTTTATAACATACACACAATTTTACATATAGAGTGGTAGAATGTCTCGTTTGCTAGGGGAAATATTTAAAAAGTACTATTTTAAGCTGCCTAATGAAACGTCGATCAAATCATAAGAAGCCTCACAATAAAAAATAGACCAGAGGTCTCTGTGTGGCTAAAATGGCCCTACAAGTGGATGTAAAATTTATCAAACAAACGCAAATTGATTTCTAAAATCCAAAATAATCTATTTAGCTCCGTAGTACCGACTTTAACCCACTGTGCGTCAAAACGAACCATTTCATTAATTTTCATCACAAGTCCCTTCACCGATTCCGAAGTAGTTGGATACTACACAGAACTATCCTTGTAATTATACCATTTCATTTTCCTTCAACTTTTGCATGTTCCCGTTTTCCGACAGCGTAGCGAAAAGTTTACCGTTTATACATTTGATTCATGTGGTGTTCTTTTTCCATGTCACTTTGTCGTAATGTTTGAGAAAAAAAAAAACAAACTTGAACCAAACTTGATGACAACCATATACTTATGAATATACTCTTTCTAGTTATTAAGTTTCGTTTCGTTCTGCACCAAAAACACTCTTTTTCCACCGAAAAGTTCCGAGAAACGGTTGCCCCTCGACGACGCTCGAACTATTTCGCTCCAATTATTGTAATGAAGATCTGTAATTTTCTTTTCTCTAATTTTCTTCATCATTTCGTACTCATACAGGGTAAAACAATTGTGCAATTGATACCAAAAACTTTAGTAAGTATTTTCATTAGTTATTTATTTACGAGTTATTTCCCTTTCGAATTTTTCACTCGATTTATACATTTCTTCATTTTGTTCCCTCGCCTCATGTGTTTCACCGCCACACATTTATTTGTTATTTTATCCATTTGGGTCATTGGTTTATTTTTTTCGGTGAGTGTTTTTCTTTTTGTGTTTGGTGGTTTCTTTTTTCATCCTAATTGGGATCCAAAATTTCACTCTAGGTGTCTTATTTTTTAAGTGTTTTCGTTTCCATCATTTTCAATCGTATCGTTGTATTCGTTTAGCTGAAATTCATTTCGATTAACAAACATTACCGTTGGTTGAATTAGAAATTTAGTCAAATGCTGCTTCAGTACCCCATTCCAATGATCCTCCTGACTGCAGCTAGTGGCAAGGGAAAGGGATGAATTACTTGCTGTGACAAACCGCAGACCACAGAACCCGTCCCATTCCCCTCCCCCAATCCAAGAGCAGCGAACTTTCCCAACTTCCGACCATAGTCAGAGCCGGCTAATTCTCCATCCATTGCATTATTGGAGAGCGGACCAAGTGAATGACAATATATACGCACCCGCATAAACCGGAATCCTGAAACCAGAAACCGAACGTTTCCCCTCACATCTATAGCAAGGTGCCCAGTAGACTGGTTCAAGTAATTTGAAATTTTGAAATTGTAGAATGTCGCATGAGTATTCGATCCCTGGATATCTCCTCCGGGCTTTTAACCCGATATTTCAATTTGATACCAGTCAACTGCACCGTTCCCAAGCCCCCTTGTTCGTGTAGTCAGCCAATAGTACCTAGTCCTAACAAGGAGCGTGCTCAATAGTTCGTAGAGGCCACCATCTGTCCCGGCCGCCATCAGTGCTCTCCGGTAGCAGGGAAGATGATCACCATTTATTGCCACCCAATCCGACCCGACTACTAACCACGCTTGCCATGCTTTGTTGATGTGTGGTTGGAGCTTTGGAATTGAATTGTTGCATCGGATTTACATCCTGCACCCACACCGTGTAACGCACCAACACAAAAACCGTATTCATCATCAGTAGTGGGATGATTCTAATTCAAACAATAACAAAAGCTTTCGTAACGAGAACCGTATTGTGTGCGTGTGCATTCCCTTTGTAGTTTTCTCTCCGCCCTGTCCGAAGCCCCCAAAACCACCCCTTAGAAAGTCCCCGTCACGAGAAGGGACGGAAGGAGCGAGCTATAGAGTCAGTGTTCTAGGACAATAGGTCAAATTAGAGGTTTTGCACTTGCATTATACACATTCACACTAGGGTGGGTTACCACTATATGGAAAAACTTCAAACGAGAACAACCCTTTTTTGATTCCATTTTAGGTCCCAAATAACTGCACACTTAGAAAAATTGATGCAAATTTAGGTGCTCTGAGACTGACACATACACTACCGATCATAAGTTTAAGGACACCCCCAAAAACCATGCAAATATGTTACATCAATCTATCCAGCGGGACTTAACAAATTTCAAAGTTGATACGTGTTTTGGAATGTACCAATAGCGTACCATAGCGTACCTTCAAGGATTTTGAACGTACCTCAAAGCTTCCCGGAAAATCCGTGTCCCGCTGGATAGACATACGATTTCAGCAATGACTGAGTCGATCGATCAGATTTCTACGGAAATGTGACGTACCAAATGCGTACTTTACGAATCTGTCATTCATTTTTAACGTACCTCTTATTTTAACTTAAATGCTTATACTAAACTTTTTAAATCGTTTTTATATATGAATTCTGGGCACGGAATTGGATTCATCGAAAAAAATTAAGCCCGATTTCATATAAAAAACACTATACTTAAGTGCATTCTAGCCAATTTGTGGACCAAAAACAGTTTTTTTTTTAATTTGCATCGTTTAAAAATATACTAATTTCGAACAAAACCGTTAATTTCATGAATAATTATGGAGACGCACGGTGTTGCTTGGAAAAATCCATCATAAAAAAAGCCTTGATAACTTTCTGATCGGTCATGACCAACGTACCTGTCTGGAATTCACTTTCTGATAGAATTTACCAGTGATTTAAATAAAAAAAATTATATTATTCCAAAAATTACATTTTTTCGATGATACATTAGAGAAAACATGATCAAATGATCAGATATCTATCAGAAATTATTCCTGAATATCCAACACTTTCTGATCAATCATTACCAACGTACCAACAGATTTTCTTTAATGTATCATCAAAAAAATGTAATTTTTTAAATAATATTATTTTTTATTTAAATCACTGGTAAATTCTATCAGAAAGTGAATTCCAGTTAGGTACGTTGGTCATGATCGACCAGAAAGTTATCAAGGCTTTTCTTATGATGAAGGTTTCCAAGCAGCACAGTGTGTCTCCATAATTATTCATGAAATTCAAAACCGTTAATTTCATGAATAATTATGGAGACACACTGTGCTGCACTGTTAAATTAGTATATTTTTAATGGATAAAAATTAAAAAAAAACTGTTTTTGGTCCTCAAATTGGCTTGAACGCACTTAAGTATAGTGTTTTTTATATGTAATCGGGCTTAAATTTTTTGAGGAATCCAATTCCGTGCCCAGAATTCATATACAAAACTATTTAAAAAGTTTAGTATAAGCATTTAAGTGAATATAAGAGGTACGTTAAAAATGAATGACAGATTCGTAAAGTACGCATTTGGTACGTCACTTTTCCGTAGAAATCTGGTCGATCACTCGGTCATTGCTGAAATCGTATGTCTATCCAGTGGGACACGGGTTTTCCGGGAAGCTTTGAGGTACGTTCAAAATCCTTGAAGGTACGCTATGGTACGCTATTGGTACATTCCAAAACACGTATCAACTTTGAAATTCGTTAAGTTTGTCCCGCTGGATAGATTGACGTAAATATGTTTTGTTCAAGGTTCTCTCAGTTTACATTCAATTTTCGATCTCCAAAGGTTATTTGAATGGTAGAATCAAAGATGAATACTAAGATGAAACTGTCGGAAGAATATTTTTTTTATTTTGATGTCCTCTTTCACGGTCCCTTTCATGCAATGAATACCCCCCGTATTCAAGGTAATTTTGTGGTTTTGCTGCCCCCTCGGTAGAAATGAAATTTTGCGCTCATTTTGATCAAAA
Organism: Ochlerotatus camptorhynchus; assembly: GCF_037179485.1. Classification (NCBI taxonomy): domain Eukaryota; kingdom Metazoa; phylum Arthropoda; class Insecta; order Diptera; family Culicidae; genus Ochlerotatus; species Ochlerotatus camptorhynchus. The sequence continues at coordinate 4,805,621 of NW_027040887.1, read as the reverse complement.
CAATCACACCAACATCAGAGATGTCCCATTTTTTTATTATTCGATTAACAACTAATCAATTACTTTTTGTTCGCTGTGCTGCCATTTTTCCACAAATGAGAGTGCAGTACATGTTTGAAACGTTCCGTGATGATCATCTGGAGATGTTAATGCTTATATCGGTTTGTTATAACCGATTACAAATATTTTACTTTTCGGTTCGTTAATCGATTAATCGATTATTCGAATGAAAATCGGCCATCACTAGATGAATGTGAAACGTCATTTCAAACATAAGGACCGTACACAAATAATGATACAATTTGAAAGGGACCGGGGCTAATCTCAAATTACGTCCCCAGGGTAACTGAAATAAACACGAGTGTTCACCGGTTGGTAGAATGGTATAGCATAAGTGTTCTACTACTACTTTTATTTGGCCAACCCAATTCTGAGAAAATCAATCACGATTCTTCAGAGTAAATTTTGAAAAATATTGTAACTTTGGGGCACACCAAATTTGAAAACTATATTGAACTATTTGCCTACGAGGAAAGTTCCATTCAATACCTTTCAAATTAGAGAACGAAAATTGAACGTAACATGACAGAGATATGAACATAACAAATTTGTCATGTTTTTTTGGGGGTGTCCTTAAACTTATAATCGGGAGTGTACGAGCTTGACATAAAATTGAGCCATACACTGTACGAAAACATCCTCAATATTTCGAATGATTATTGCATTGCTCAAGCTCTTCAACAATATGCATCCGAATTTCGGATGATTGTCTTATGGTCGTCAGATGATGAGCATCCATATGACTGTCATCCAAATAAAGGATGATTTTTATTTAGAAATTGGCTGTCAAACATACAGCGCTCAGAGTACAACAATTCAGTGTCAACATTTCAAAGGGGCGCAATTGCATTTGTAAATAATGGCTTTAGCCATCGTTTTCTCGCGAATAAAAGCATACTCATGAAAATTAATAAGACCAGCAGGTAGAAGAATGTTTCCTTTACCAGCTAGCATTGTTAATTTAAAGGGATGGGCTTTTATTTGCGAGAAATCGATAGCTCAAGCCATTGTTTTCAAAAGCAATTACGCCCTTTGAAATGTTGGCACTGAATTTACGAATAGTATGACATGTAAGACATACTTTTAATAAGATATTTAATTCGATTGTTTATATTTCCATTCTGAATAGCCATTCCATGGATTCAAAAATTCACCGTTGATAGAGGAAACTTCCTCCACCACAAAATAGACGACCTTCGGTTTCCATGCTTAACCCATGCTCGTATTAGCTATGATAGCAATGGCTATGCTTCCACCTCGTTTGTCAGCTCAGATCAGCAAATGACGTTCGATAGAATTATTTTGCATCATCATTTTGAATGATTTCCGTTATGGGGCTGAACCAGTACCATATCCATTTCAGTTAAGGACGACAATCATTCTGCAGCGATCATTACGCATTTCAACTGAAGGCTCTATCCCTTTTCATAACATTGTTCATCCTGTATTCGAGTGGAAATTCATCGGATTACAAAAACATCCGTCATCCGGTTGCAGCTACCATTCGGAAAAGCGATTTAGATGTTTCGGTTGGAATGGTATGAGGTTTCATTCGAACAGAGGATGGTATTTGTGTACAGTGTAATAGACGCGAAATTTAGCTCAATCGTACGTACTTTTCGTCGAGAAACGATCTGTTCAGTCTTGAACAGCGAATCCAAACACATAAAGCAACCAACGATACAGACAAAACGGTTGCTACGACTACCATGACAAATTCACTCTGTAGCACAACTCGATCGGAGCGGTAGAAGGACAATGATATATTGCTTGCCTGCTTTGTTGCAATATGCATGGATGAGGACACAGCTTTATCTGAATCGAGAAAAGACATAACAAAAATATTCCCATTAACACACGTGTTTCATCTTCGGCTTTACTTCGTGTAGCAGCTTGCCAAAAATTTGCTCGTTTCCTTCTACCGCCCTGAGTGAGCGGTGTGTCACGGACTGCTTGTCATGAGAAAAAAGGAAGAAGATTATATCATTATTGCTTTCCACTTCCGACAAAGCGTTTTCATTCGGTTCGTTGATCGCTTGTCATTTTGTCATTTGGAGATATTTTGGATTCCTTGGTCTTGAAGCACTTAATTTTACATGACATGTTTGTTTACGTCTCATCCTTTACGTCAGAGAGGGATTCCGTCACGGGTAAAATTATTTATTTGTAAGTGAGTGTGTGCAAAATTTGGAGGCGATTAGTTGTAACTTGGCTTTCCGCATTGCATTTGAAATGTGTATGGAGCACACTTAGAAAAAGTAAGAGGTTGTATCCAAGGCACGACCGTAGATTTGACGTAGGACTACGAAAGGTACACATTTAAAAATTCCTTATTTTACACGTTTGTTACTCGACGAAAAGTACGTTTTATTGAGCTGAATTTCGCGTTTATTATGGCTTAATTTTATGTCAAAATTGACGCTCGTATGTGTCAGTCTCAGAGCACCTAAATTAACATGAATTTTTCGTATTGTGTATGTTTGATGTCACTGCAAAAGTATAGTAAATATTATTAATTTATTAACTCGTTATCACTGAAAAAGTAGGTTAAAATTTGGAAACAATTTGAGAGTTATGTTTCTGAGGTGCTCTGTCGGTTGCCTGAACGATATGTCTTTTTTATGAGTCATTTGTGGTCCTGAAAAGTACCGATGTGTTGGAAGCTTGGAAGCCAGTTTATAACAATACTGTGGAATATTTTTCTCAATGTTCTTGGAGATGATAGCGGTGTCGAAATAAAATATGTATTAGGGAAAACACATCAATCACAGAAACTGAGCATACCGGACGGTATCTACGTTTATTTGATGCAAATTATAAGCCGCTTCTGTTAAGAGAATTCGGCAATATTTTTTTTGGCATAATTCTCTTAATAGGAGGGGCTTAAAATTTGCATCAAAAGGCATACAAAAAGGTACTCTCCCCCCCCCCCTCTGGCATGCTCAGTGATCGGTATCAAAATTCAGCGACTGTGTTAGGGCAACCACTTTTCCCATCACGGAAACGCCTCTAACGCCCGCTAATTCGCCTACAATATAAGGCTAATATGCGGCTAATATAAAGCTTAGCATGCCCCTATGTTAGCCGTGCATCAGCCTTATATTGCAAAAAGGTGAATTAGCGGGCTTGTTGGTTACTTGGATGGATAGCTAGCTGCTTGCGGAGAGTTTTCGTTGTGTACTAGAAAACACCACCACCAAGCGGTGATTGAAAGAACAATCGTTCGGTGAGACCGAATGGAATTCAAATTTGAAATCTGTGTTAGGAAAAGCGCTTTTCTCAGGCAAGCGGTGATAATTTCAACTGTAGCAACAATTGCACATTCGTGCAATTTGCTATAGTGATAAACTCTAAATTTTAACAGATTTGAAGAAAAATTTCCTATCGATTGACGTATTAAGAATTAGAATCAATCATCTCTGGATCAAAATCAGACACCTATCATGCCACGACCGACTTTGATTTTTGAAATTGCACCCCCAATGTTGCCTTAAAATACATGGTATTTTATGCTTATGGGAACTGACATCCGACTGATGACCTTGACAAGTCTCACGTCACTTTTCAAATAGAATCAATCTACATTGATCGATTATCTTCATCGCCTCTGTCGTTCGTTGATAACTTGGCTGCATTCATACATTATTAAGCGTATTAGACGAGAATAGCAGCTGAACATGTTTTTGGAACCGAGTTATTAACGAAAGAGAGAGTCGATGAAGAGAATCGATCTATTGGTCTATTTGACAGTTAACGCGAGAAGTGCCCATAAAATATTATTTAACAAATTTATGGTGGTCCTGAAAAGAACCGTTTTGTCGTGATGGTTTAGTGATGCTGAGCTATTAAGGTGTTCTTTGGCGAATGAACCGCACAGTGGACTGCAGCTCGCGCTTGCCGGCAGCTGCTGCTGATGATGACACCACCACTCACCACACGCGGTGAGACCGAAGTGAATTCAATTTTTAAATCTGTGTTTGGGAAAGTGCTTTTCACAGTGATAATTTTCATTATTATAGCAACAGTTGCACATTCGTGCAATTTTCAAAAGTGGCCTTTTTAAACTTGATAAAGTGTTCATTTTAGCAGATTCGTAGATGAAATTCCAATTGATTGCCTTGTTTAGAATTAATATCCACCTTCTATTCACAGAGAAAATAGAGAAAGTTTTCTAGATAACGTTATTGTTAAGCATGATTTACGCAAATAGTGCTCGTCAATTCGAAAGCAACTAATTGAATTTTTAACTGACCATTGCGAGAAGTTAAGTATGGTTTTGATGGTATTACATTTGTTGCCACCTTGCCGCAATTAAAGTTGTAACTTATTGGAGCTTAAATGTGTTTTGGCGTAGCAGCGCTGCTGATGATTTCGGCAGCGTCAAGAACTGAATCTCACTGCAAAGGGTTGAGTTGGATAGGAGCTTCCTGTATCCTCTCCGCTCCCTCACTTCTCAATGAAAATAAAGTTGCAAACTAAAATAATTTCGGAGTTTCCCATCTTCTCGAGTTGGTGAACTCTAGCGACCAATGCGAAGTTGCATGGAATCCTGAGAGGTAAAATATAAAATTTATATAATTATATATAGTAAGCCCCCTATCTCTCAAATACGCTTATGAGATGGACCAATTATTTTTGAATTATTCATGTGATCTCAGAAATTATTTCAGTTTGGAAGTTGACTTCCTTTGGTACACATTTAACGGGTGATTACTGAAAAATAAGAATTTTCTTTTGGGCTCATGAGAAAACACATTTCTGTGAAAAGAAAAAGTGATATATTTTAAATGAAGCTACGGCACGTTTCTACAAAAAAAAAATCAATGAACGTTTGAATGAGGTCCGTTATCAGCTGTTTGACGTAGCTTTGTCATGATATGAGAGCATGAGCGTTGTACAGCATTCAAATCGATTTTACGAATTCAACTTTTGATTCGGTTAATCCAGGCCAGTGTTTGACAGTAGGCAGCATGTCCCGGGCTCAAATCATTTATTTTGCTGTGCTGGGCCCGCTGTCACTGTATGACATGCTGCTTACGCGCCTGCCACTGGATTGGGTTAATCAGTTGATTACAATTCTTGGCCCTCCAATTGTTTTTGTACACCAAACAACTCATATTTACAAAAAAAAATCAATTGGCGACTGTTGCATACGCCCCTCGCGTGACACCACACCTACTCATACACCCTAGGGGCAGATCACTTGAGGTACATTTATTAAAACAACAAAAAAAAATTTGATGCATTTTCTCAGTGCATTTTTTGCTGTGTGTAGCAGGGGGACCCTATCCCTGTCAACCACATATAGATGCACCATAGCTCACATGGTCTTGACATTTTTCGACAATCTGACACTTTTGGACAAACTGACAGTGATAAAACTGACGGAGGCACGACAGAACAAGACAGCTTACTCTTTCACACTTGCATCGCAGTGCTGAATGCTAGAAAGAGTATTCTGTTGCAGTCAAAGGCGCCTAATACATAGGTGACACAGTAGGAAGAAGTGTTAGTTTGTTTACTAAAATGAACCATGCCCATTTTGTTATGGCAAGTTTGCTATAAGAAATGCTCCTCGTGTTTATTAGCGAAATTCACATCAAAGATTGATTGATTGCGTAGGAAATCAGTTTGGCACGGCATTTGTGACCAACATACACCACAGGTCAAAAACTGTCCAAATCCACCCATACAAATTTTTGTTTTGGATTTCTGTATGGCAAAATAGTGAACTTTTGGTGAACATTAACGGAAAAGAACTCACCAACACTGTGAGTTTCTGCCCACCTGTAATTTTCCATCTCGGTTGCGATGGGACGGTTGTGGTGAGTGATTAACCGGTTCTCTGTGTGGGTAAGTGTGCTCGTCTATTTCATTGCCAATGCACGTTTACGAGAACTCAGGCAAAGCAATCTTCGTGCAATGGCCGAAGGAGAGGCAACTTGTGCATTGGGTTACATCACGGTGTTGTGGTTTGTAGGATTCCCAGTAGAAACAGGTCACGTATGTTGCTCTTCATCGCAGCAAGGGTGGTGGAGCCCTTCGTGAAGTGGACCAGAAACAGTTGGTCACGATAGTTAGCATTGGGCATAGAGCGTCGATTCATTGGGTGGACTGCCTCTGGTTTCAGTCCAAGCCTCACCAGTTCATTGTTTACGGCAACCGTTTCATACGACGGCAGTCCTCGTAAAACAACCTTCAATGGTTTCACCGAAGGCAAATCGTGGGTGTAAAGCTCGACCGTACTGTTTTTCAGTAGGTCACCAACCGACTTGTACTACTGCAGGCTGGAGCACATGATCTTTGTTCCTACGCTTCATATCTAGAATCACGGGAACAATTTGAGTTTTGCCACCTCATCCCTAAGTTTGGCGACGCATGTATAACTTTTCCGCGTTTTGGTTTAGTTAAACGGGACCCACCTCATCGCTGGTTGTGAAGGGGATCACGCATTTATCCGCTGACTTGATCCTGCTTGCTGCAGGACCAAGTTTCACGCCGTCCGAAGCAGTAATGAGCATAGGCAGTTTTAGTTTAAATGATCTTTATTTTAGTTTAACTTGGACGATTACCATATAAATTTTTACTAAGTGATTTAATTGCTTTCTTCATCTTTAGGTATGGGCAAAATTCAAAATTTGTTTTACAGAATTAGTCCTAGACTTAGTACACGGTCGACCACCTTGGTGGGATTGGTTTGTTTTGTTTTAGAATTTGAAGAGAAACTACTTAATACTACTATTTACAGCTTAAAACTAACCTACTCTACTATATACACTTAACCTACTATGTACAAATTGCTTATTAAAGCATGTTCAGAAAGATTGCATTTTTGAATAAATTTAGTTGTCATATCATCAATTTTGGAATCTACTTTGGGAATTTCTGCCTCTTGATGGAGGTCTGCTATTCTTGTGTCGAATGGACGATCTAGGATCATCCTCAACACTCTATTCTGTGCAACCTGGATTTTGTTCCTGTGGGTCTGAGCGCACGATTCCCACACCGGGGCGGCATAGAAGATCGCGGGGGCTATGATCTGTTTGTAAACAGCCAGTTTGTTTTGCCTTGAGAGGCGGGATCTGCGGCAAATGAGCGGATACAAACACCTAACCAAGGCGGAGCACTTAACTAGGGTTTTCTCTATGTGCGAGCGGAACAGGAGCTTCTCATCGAACAACATCCCGAGATAAGTAACATCAGTGGACCACTCGACCCTTGTACCATCCATTATTACGGTACAGGAGGGAGACGGTTTAAGTTTTAATGATTGTCTGTGAAGGAACATGATCGCTTGGGTTTTCGAGGCGTTGATTTTGATTTTCCACGTGGTGGCATAATCAGTAAAGGTGTCAAGGCATCGTTGGAGCTTGTTCGTAATTTCACGAGGCATCCTACCCTTGACAGCTATCGCGGTGTCATCTGCAAACAGGAAGAACACGCAACCGTCTCCTAGAGGAGGGATGTCCGACGTGTAGATGCTGTAAAGCAGTGGTCCCAGCAGACTCCCTTGCGGAACACCTGCTGGGATCGGAAATTGTCCCGAAAGGGAACTATTCAACGACACCCTGAACGACCTTTGCTGGAGATAGTTACGGGTGATTTTCACAAGGTATGGTGGAAAGTTGGAGTTACAAAGCTTGTATATAAGTCCGTCGTGCCAGACATTGTCAAACGCCTTTTCGACGTCTAACAAGGCCATGGCTGTGGACTTGGATACAGCTTTGTTACTTCGGATGTTATTCATCACCCGCACGAGCTGATGATTGGTGGAATGCCCCTTGCGGAACCCGAACTGTTCCGGAAGAAGAATGTCATGTTCCTCCACAAACTTGTTTAGTCGGCTGAGGATCAATTTTTCGAACAGCTTGCTCAGCGCTGAGAGCAGGCTAATCGGTCTGTAGCTTGACGGTAGTGAAGGGTCTTTCCCAGGTTTGCGGATCGGGATGATTTTTGCCACCTTCCAGATGCTTGGAAAGTAGTGCAGCTCCAAGCATCTGTTGAGGATGGCAGCCAGCAGCGAGTGCACCCTCGCGCTGAGATTTTTCAACTCTAGGTTGAATATTCCGTCAAACCCGGGAGCCTTCATGTTCGTACTGTGTTTCAGCGCTGAGCAAATTTGTTCCTCTGTAATCCGTTCTTCTGGAGGGACGGCACAAGGGGAGGCATCTAACGTCTGGACGCACTGCACAACCTGGTTCTCGAGTGGACTTGGGATTGTAGAGCCAAGCAAATGCGACTGGGCAATGTGCTCCCCAATTGCATTGGCCTTCTCTTCGTTGGTGATAAGCCGTTCGTCATTGACTCTAAGTGGTGGAATGGGCTTGGGGTGAGACTTCAGCACCTTGGCAACCTTCCAGAATGGTCTGGAATGGTCGTCCAGGTTCTGAACGAGCCGCCCGAAACTCTCGTTCCGGATTGAGACCATTCTGGAAGCGATCTACCGATTCAGATCGACCATTTCGTATTTACGCTGCAGATCCCCAGTCCACTGAAACTGGCGTCTACGAACATTTCTGAGCCGAATCAAGAGTTTGGTGTGGGAATCAATTGCTTGAAACTTACCCCTCACAGGAACTCGTCGAACGCACTCTTCGTCAGCCACGGATATGGCTTGATGGAGACCCTCCAGGGCCCGGTCGATGTCATCCACTGTGTCGAGCGGTGGGTTGTCGTCGATGTGGCGGTCGACCACGCGTCGAAACTGGACCCAGTTGACTCGATGGTAGTCCTTCCGCTGGCACGGTGCAGGGGCCACGTTGTAGGCCAGCTCGGTCAGCACCGGTTGGTGGTCCGAACTCAGGTCGTTGACGGCAACCGGTTTGGCTAATCTGGTGTTTGCCAAGAACAGGTCCAGCGTCGATGGGTTGCCCGTCGGTGATGTGAAGGTTGGTTCGTCCGGAAACCAGACGGAATAGAGACCATGCTGGGAATGGTCGAATAGCAGGCGGCCGTTTTGGTTCTGCTGGTAGTTCCGCCAGGCCTCGTGCCGGGCGTTCAGGTCCCCTCCGATTATGAAGCGGGCATTGGTGCGGGTTATGACAAGGTCGTTCTTGAACTGCTGTGCTGTACCATTGCTAACGGTACATTGCCGGGGGCAGTAGACAACGATGAACCGGACGTTTCCGGTCGATGTTTCCACCTCAACGCCGACGGCCTCGATGATGGAAGTGCGGTAGTGGGGTAGGGTGCAGTACTTGATGCCTTTCTTGATGATGACCGCGACACCGCCCCCCCTGGAGCTGGTGCGATCAAGCCGGACAATGCTGTGGTCGGGCAGCCAGAAGCTGTCACCGGTCTTGAGGTGGGTCTCGGTGAGAAGGCCCACGTCGATGTCGTGCTTGCGGAGGAAGTCTGCAAGCTCAATGTTTTTCGCCCCTACGGAGCGAGCGTTCCAGTTGGCGATCTTTATGGGTTCACGGTCCATAATTAGCGACGAAGGAGATGATAGCTTGGAGCTGTTGTGTTCTTGTTGCGCAGGTGCGCTTGATGATGATGGCCTGGGCCAACAGTGTGACGATCTCATCCGTTGACAGCGGAGAATCGTCTGTAGCTTCACCGGTTGTACCGGCCAATCCCGGAGCAGGGGGATCCGTTGATGGCCCGGAGGCTTGACCGGGTACTGCAGCGGCAGCCAACTGTTGGTTGAGCGGGAGCGGCGGCAACACTGGAATTGGCCGTGATTGGACCGGTGATAACGGAGGAAAGTTCTGCGCGTTGTTTTCTGGAACCTTCTTGCGACCGGGCTGGCTGTTGGACGAGGCCTTCTTCCGGATCTCGGCGTATTCAGCCCGCTTCGGACAGGCCTTACTCGTGGCCTTGTGGGCGGCACCGCAGTTGGCGCATGTGGGAGTGGCTTCCTCGATGCTGTCGCAGTTGTCGATCTTGTGGTTTTTGCCGCATTTGATGCAGCGGCTGGCCATGCGGCAATTCCTGGTGCCGTGCCCGAACAATAGGCAGTTCAAGCACTGAGTGACGCCACGGTGGGTGGGTTTATACCGCTCCCACTTCATTACGATGTGGAACAGTGTGCGTGTCGTCTGGAGATCCTTCACGGTTGTGGAGTTCTTCTCCAGATGGACCAGGTAGAGCTGGTCACGATACTTGATGGCCTTGCTGCGGGTCATCTTGTGGACTTCGACCGGCTTGAGGCCGTTCGCCTTAATCTCGTCCATTAAGGTGGTGGTGTCCATGTCGTGGAGCCCGCGCAGCACCACTTTCAGCGGCTTGGTGGCCTCGATGTCGTGGGAAAAGTACTCCAGCTTCATTCTGTCCAAGAGGGCCTGAACTACGTTGAAGTGTTTTTCGGCCGGGACCATCAGTTTGTAGCCTTCCGTGCACCGTTTAATGGTGCAGCGAAGGCCCTGCTTAATGTAGAAATCCAGCTGCTCCCATAGCCCGGGAGGGAAGCCCTTCACATAGAAGGGTGGCAACTTAACTTTTTTCGGCACCGTCTCAGGGTCCGACTGCGGCTGCGCTCCGTTCTGCAGGGCGGAGAACGGATTGTTGCTCAGCAGCTTTTTTGCTGCTGATACGGTGGCGCTGCTGTCTTCAGGTCTGGGTCGTTTAGTTCCGGGAGGCCCCGGCTGCGGGTCCGCAACTCCTGTCGGGATGGGCAATGGGGTTTTCTTCTGCTTCTTCTGGGCTGGCTCGGTGGTCGCGCCGTCTCCTGGGAGAGTCTGTTTTCCCGGTAAACCGGCACTCGCGTTACCGCGCGATTTCTTACCCATGGCTGGGTCAGCGAGAGCGTCACTACACAACGCGGAGCTAATTCGACTTGCGAACGAACGAACGAAACTAGAGAGAATTCAAATCGACTGAACTGCTCAACAGTCTGGCAGCGAATATGTTGAGCATAGGCACGACAGCAGTGCTGTTTTATATCTTTTCATGTTCAAACAGAATGATGTGCAACCAAGTGGTACTCGATTATGACGACTGGGTTTGGGAAAAACGTTTAATTCATGAAAACAGAGATAAAATTACCATTTGTACATTTTTCAAATGTTTTGAAAAAAATATTTATTTCAGCAGATTTGTAAAGTAATATCCTATCGATTGGCGTGTTTGAAACACTATTTTACCACGCATATTGTTTGATTTGCACCCCACTATAGTCGACAAAGACGTAGTTCTACGTCAAAAAATGCTGAAGACCCCCCTACCCCCTCCCCCCCTAGTAAAATTTGTAACATTTTGAAGTTTGTTGAATGTTTCATCATTGTTGGAGTGCTTTATTTGAGTGGTGAAAATGTTTGCTTAAGGGGGGTATACACTAAGATATTTTTTTTTCAATGTTTTATTAAAATCTATGGAAACATTGTACATGAAGTCATTTTAAGAAACTTTGTGCAAGACGACAATTTTCTATATCTCAAGTAGACGAAGTTAGAGGGTGAAAACGGGGTTCAAACGGTATTACCCCCTTAAAACAGTTTTTTACCAATTCAGAAAACACCGGTCAGATCGTCATTTTCAGGGTTAGAGTTTTTCAACACTTCATCAGTTTTGTACCTATGGAATGCCTTACTATTTTTTGTAGAACATCATTGTTATGCGTAACTCTACCGAGTCCTCCTTTAAACAAAGTGTAACAAATGTAAACCCTCTCCTACACTTCCCCTCCCCCTATTGCGTTACGTAACTTTCGAGCAAACCCTAAGTTGAAAATTTTAGAAACTTTCAATAGCGCAAACACAATAATTTATTATATCGAACCATTTAGTGAAGCCTCCTGTGAAGAGCTTTTAGGGAAGGTTATCCTTTACTTTTAATTCCGCTATAATTGCTTATCTTTTGGTATGCATATTTCGTCCACTGTTTGTAGGCGTCCCCAGTGCCAACTGCTGTATTTGGCCGACAAAAAACTGACTGCCCATTTCTGGGTATCAATCTACGGCAAAAGTATTTCTGAACGACAAATCCATTTCACGAGAAAATACAACTCGTTTAAGGTAGAATCAGTAGCAGGACTCAATCCCGTGTCGGATATTGATACCCATTAAGATAAACTTCCGCTCTATTTACGAAACCGGAAGGCCGAAAAGCCCCACCTTACGTCACTGCCATCGTCTAAATATGTCGACAACGACCGACATGCGCAACAGCTGTATCGTTATCCCTAAACTGTACTACGGTTTTCCGCCTGCAGAGTGGAGAAGGCGATGGTAAGGAACGGTGACACTATTTACTGTCCATACCAGCAGAGCACTGGCCCGGCAACCAACGATGTGATGTATCGAGGTTTGATAAATGTAGCCCTCACAAGTGGCTATTTATTATCGATATGTTGCGAGTCGCAAGAGGTAATCCATCTTTCAAAAGCAACAGGCTGTAAATTGTGCTCCCCCATTTAACCCTGTAGGCCACCCGAGGGAGGCAGTTTGCAGCGTAATAAATAAAGCAGTCGTCGTCTGATAGCAGAGTGACCCCCCCCCCCCCGCCCACAGATCAGGAATGACAAATGCATCGCGTTTCATAACTCTCTTCCGGAGATGACTTTATTTAATCCTTTTCAGGCAGAGCGAGGGGGAAATGCCCTAATTGGTTCATTCGTTACCACTTTACCTGAAGTTTGCTGCTTTGTGAAAATTGGCGGAAGGGAAGTGAAAATAGGGCAAAAACTTTTTGTAGGCAAATTGTCGCAATCTGCCGCTCATCATTAGTCGGTCTCGTGAGGTAATTACACACCGCGTCCTGCACCGATTTTCGGCTCATCGTCGACAACGAGCGGAAATAGCAGCTAGCAGGAAACTTTTGTCCTGAAAATCATCTTCCTGCTGATTCCAGGTGTATGAATGGACGCAATTATAACTTTATCTGTCTGGGGCACGATTTCTACCGATTTTGCGATGGCCAACGCTAGGATTGGTGGAGGAAGGGGTAACGAAGCTCGCTCATTCAATCAATGTAAGTAGTTGAGAAAAGAGTTCGAAGGTAGAGCTCTTCAAACTAAAATGAATGACAGTTGGGTTGATACAATGGGATGAATGGGACGTTATGGTACACATACAAAGTGCAGTATAAAATTTGGTGGAATGTGAAAACTGATCGTTTGGAAAACTTCCCACCATTATATAAATCAGACTGACAAGGATATTGTAATTTGTAATTTTGGACCATACACTTATTCAACCATTCCAGCAAGACGATAAAGTGGTTCTCAGAATTTTCGAAATTTGTTCGGGTATAGGAAGTATGACGGATGATAAAGGTTCCGCTCAGAATTGCCAGTCCTGTGAACGGGTGGACTCGGCGGAATGCGCGATGGGCCAGTGCAACCGATGCAAGCTATGGGAGCACTTTGGCTGTGCTGGTGTCGATGAGTCAGCAGCCGGGCACCACAAACGTTTTTAAGCGATGCTTCAAGCAGGGAAAACCCAATGACGATCGCCTGAAAGTGCCAGTTGAAGAAACACGTCCACTGAAGGGGTCAAAAGCGGGCTCAAAGGGAGGATCACGGGAGGGAAAGAAAAGCCCTGAACCTTCGGAAATCGTAAGTTCCATCATGCGGGCTGCACTGCTGACGGAACAACTGAAACTTGTCGAACAACAGCAGCTGATGGAATGGAAGAACAAGCGTTGCAAGAAGAAGAGCGCATCAAGAAGCAGCTACTGGAGGAAGAAGAACGCCAGAAGCTCACCGAGGAAGCAAAACGTATCCGTGAGCGTAAACTGCAGGAGGAATTGGAATCGAAACGTAAACCACAGCAAGTGAGGAGAGAATCTCTAGAGTATTGTCAAGTAATTCTACGACCGCTGGCGGATGGATAATCGGTGTAGATGGATCGGTTGTAAGTTCCGATCAAAAGGTAAAAGATTGGCTAGATAGACGCTGGAAGATCAGACGGAAGTCATAATGGAAAAACGTACACTCCCCATTTGAATCAGGTTCCCAAAGACCCTGCAAATGACCCTGTTTCTCCACTACCACCAATGCCACAGAATTCGGTAGATCAAAGGCCACTCCTAAATGCGCCTGTCCAGATGGAATTTTCAGCTCCATTATTGCAACCATCAGGCCCGTTATTCACTTCATACGAGATTCCGGTTCATGTGTTGACGCAATCTACAGCAGCTGTTCCCGCTTATCCCGCTCAAGCATCTATGCAGCAGAATCATGTCCCTGCAATGACGTCTATAGCACTTAATATTACTTGACATGTTTGTTTACGTCTCATCTTTAATGTCAAAAATGGATTCCGTGACGTGTTAAATTAGCTATTTCTAAGTGTGTAGACCAGCTACATTCTAGTAGATTTTCCGGTTCAGTTGCCACTTCCGCTTCCAGTTCCTGTTTCTTTCGTTCGCACACTATCGCAGGTGCAAACAGGGTGGCCAGATTATTTTTTTTCATTATCGGTAGCTTCTCAAAACTTTTATCGGTAGTTATCGGTAGGCCGTCTTAAGAAGGCTTCCCGAAACTTATAACCTTTGTGAGCGGGGAAAGGATGAAAATAAATCACGAGCAATTTTGGATTTTCGAACCGACCCATCAGTCCTTCAACCTCACACATTGGATAGTCTAATCTAGAGTCGGTGTATAATAAGTCACGCCAAGAGTGTAACCAAGTCTACGTATTGAACTGTCAAACCAATAGTGCAAAGTAAACAAACATTACGATGCTATGAAAAGTCAACGAAAGGTATTGCAATAAAATATAAAATATAATCGAAGAAATGATCATAAACACGCAATGAGCATCTAATTGCCCTGGGATACGTTTGGTAATGATCAGTAATAAGAATTTCTACTATTTTTTGTTAAGATAATTTTACAAAATCACTTATTTAATGATTTACTACAGCCGCTATTTTTGACGGAGGATTACGTCTTTCGGCAACATATTGGGGGTGAAATTTCCAAAAACCAAAGTCGACCGCGTTTCGAAAAGTAGTCAAGTTTTGACCACTTATAACTCTGTCAATAGCAAATTGACATTAATTCTAAACAAGCCATCTATAAATCTGCTTAAATGAGCACTTTATCAATTTATATCTATTAATTTATACACACCTAGAAAAAAAACATATAGATTTAGGTGCTCTGAGAGTGACATATACGAGCGTCAATTTTGACATAAATTTGAGTCAAAACAGCTCACTCCACGGATCAAACATCAAATCCCACGTCCAGTAGTATTACCAGTAACACGAAACCTGCCAAGCAATGTCTATCGTGTCGTCGAGTCGGTCACCAAGTGTTCGAATGCAAGCACGGTGGCAGCGTGGATGAACGTTGGAAGGGCTCTGTAGAACGTGCCTGAACAGTCACGGCAAATGGCCTTGTAAGTCTTGGAATGGTTGCGGTATCAACGGGTGTCGTCAACGGCACCATACTCTACTGCAGTCCGTCACTCCTCACGAGAGAATATATACAACATCTAGCCACGTCACGTCAGGTAATTTCCAGTGGCTACTTTTCCGTATTCTTCTTATTCTATACGGCACCGTTTCCTCCCAAATTATTTACGCCTTTATAGACAAAGGTTCGTTGTACACATCGTTAAAATTTGCAGTTTTGTTCCGGATCGCAAAATATAGACCTGTATTTTTTTTTATTTTGTCGCTAGGATGATCATTTCCATCCCAAGTAACATTTTATGTGTTATAAAGTAATACAAAGCTACTATAAAACAACATTCATACCCAAGTAACAATTTTGCAATCATTTGGCATCCACTCTGATTTATGATGGTTTTATAATGGCAATGAATAATCCATTTAGTTTGAATACAGCATTTCGCAGTGTAACACGTTCCTGCTTAGTAGTTCACCTTTTCGCTGTTTTAAAAACCTTTTACAGTCTGTCGAGAAGTCAAAAACTGTCTTGTTTTAAAATTAAATTTAAATTTGTTCTCAATCCCACCATAAAACTGTTCTATAAATCAATCATAAACTTCATTAGCAATTTTTTATTAATGTCTTGATAAAATACTCTATAAACCTGTTCTATCATTATAAAAGCAATCATAAAACCATTAAGTTTTAAATGAGAGCAAATGGCATATATTGTTGCCTTTTAGGCTTTTATAAGTGTATCATAAAATCTCCTCTGTTTACAAATTGAATTTTAAGGATGGATCCTCACAGTGAATAAAAACCAAAGTTATGACAAGGATATATCGAAGGATAAACGAAGTTGGAAGAAAAATTCAAGCGATGCTAACGACCGAAGGGAGGCCGATTTCAGAACCAGCACGTCCGGCGGAACGGGTACAATCAACGACTGAGCATCTGGTGGAGAAGAGAGAAGTGAGCGTGGTCCTCAAATTCATAAAACATTGTCAAAACAGCCTGAAAACAGACCAGCCTTCTCCAGACCTTGCGAATAGATGAAGATCGGAATAACTTGTGTCAGTACCGAAAGCAAACCACTGAAACTGTCAGTTAGCGGACACTAGTTGGTTTCCGATCCATAGCTGCGATTTTATTCGGTGAAAGGGTCATCACTTGGAAAAAATTAATTCAACTGTACATTTCTGCATCGTTTGATGGTGCACTTCCAGAACCATCCGGAAGAAGGGGATCTTTTCGGGAATTTTCGAGGTTACAGCTGTGCGAAATGCGAAATGTTGTGAACACTTTCTTAGTAACTGCTTCCAAGCCATCGGGAGATAATCTTCTGGAAGAACGCTAAATCTAACAGCGCAACTATCGAAAGATAAACAAACTTTGACGTTTAACTTTTGCAGGCAACTTTGCCTCCATAAATGCTGCCATAAATCTGAACGGGTTAAGATCAAGCAAAATGGCTTTAGATAAATACAATTCAGCCTGCAAGTTTTCTTCATAAAAGCCATTTTACAACCTAAGGATTTTGTTATGGATTTCTTAAAAGCAAAACAACTTTTTCACAAATGACCCATGAAAATCAATTTTTATGCCACCGCCATGTTGCAATTAGTTTGCTTGTTTTTTTTACAATCTTCGATTTTCTATCTATATTTCCTTGGATATAACTATATTTTGGTAAATTTAGCAATGAGCAAACATTTAAATGCGAAAATCAGAAAAAAATAATCTCGGCCTAGCTCGATCTGAAAAATAATTTATTTAATTCAATGTAAAATAATTAGTCAAATCGACGTTTTACGAGAGCGGACCTATTTTTTTCGATGTTTTCATGTACACTTCACATGACATTTAATAAGGCACTTAAAACTAGGCCACATAATGAGAACTATTGTAATAAATTTGGATATTCAACACAATTTTTATACCATCAGTTTCTATTTTAATTATTTTCATAAATCCTTTTCTATCTTGATTGATGCTTTCCTAGAGGATTTAGTAAGCGGCTAGGGGAAATGGCTCGGAAAGGGTTTTTATTGTTGCTGAATAGCTTTTGTTGTAGCTTTGAAATGGTTCTCAATGCGTTCGTAATACAACCTTTTGCAGTAAATCAATCTTGAAGAGCTTCGAGAATACACCCTTCAGAACCTTCTTCAGGGTGGGCCAACTAGACATATTCTAGTCTTAATGAGGTTTTGGTGGATGCATTAATGACAAGATAGCCTTGACCAGGGTTTTATGAATGTTGTTTTATAGTTGCTTTGTAGTGTTTCATAAAACTTAAAATGTTACTTGGGTAAAACTCTGGACAAGGCTACTTTGCCATTGATGCATCCACCAAAACCTCATTACGACTAGAATCTTTCTAGTTGGCCCATCCTGGAGAAAGTTCTGAAGGGTATATTTTCGAAGCTCTTCAAGATTGATTTACTGCAAAAAGGTTGAATGACGAACGTATTGAGAACCATTTGAAACCCGTATTTAAGCTACAATAAAAACCTTTTTCAAGTCATTTTTCCTAGCCGCTTGCGGAAACCACTAGAAAAATCATCGTTCAAGATAGAAAATGATTTATAAATACCATCCAATCTGAACAAAATAATTGAAATATACACTGATCATATAAAAATTCTATTCAATTTCCAAAATAATTAAAATTGTTTTCATAAAGTTGCCTACTTTTAGGTGCCATATTAAACCTTACGCGAAATGAAAACAAACGTTCTTCCTTATTATTTTTAATTGAGAAATAAAATTCTTCAGATTGATCATTAAGCTCAGACAATATATTTTTTTTATGATTATCGTATTTCAAATATCTGCTCATTGCTAAATTGACCAAAATAAAGTTACATAAAAAAAAACACATTGAAAATGAAGATTGTCAAAATCAAACAAAATAATTGTAATTTGGCGGTGGCTTAAAAGTTTATTTTCATGGGCCATTTGTGGAAAAAATATTTTCCTTCAAGAAATCCTTAACAAATTCATAAGGTTTTAAAATGGCTTTTATGAAGAAAACTTGCTGACTGAATTGTATTTATCTAAATCCATTTTGCTTGATCAGATTTATGGCAGCATTTATGAAGGCAAGGTTGCGTGCAAAAAATTAAACGTCAAAGTTTGTTAATCTTTCGATAGTTGCGTTGTGCAATCATTGCAACGAGGTTTTACTCCCAGCGTTCTTCCGATTTTCTCCCTCTGCATTGGAAGTAGTTACTCAAGAAGTGTGCGGTACTGTTTTGCAACATTTCGCATGTATAATGGAACAGCTGGAAGCTCAATCGTTCCCGTAAAAGATCGCCTTCTTCCGGATGGTTCTCGAAGTGCACCATCAGTTTAAAATAAGTGCGCTTGAATGAAATTTTGTAAAAATGCAAATTATTTCGATCGTCCGATCCCGAGAAGGCTGGTCTGTTTTTAGACTGTTTCATAAAGGAGACGGTCAACACCGATCAGAACGTGATGCAAACGCCAGATGTTCAGTCGTTGCTGAAATTGACTTCCCTTAGGTCGTTAACAGTGCTCGAATTGTTCATACTATTTCGTCTACTCTTCGAGATTTCCTTGTCATAAATTTTGCTTTTATTCACTATGAGGATCCAACTTTTAAGTTCAATTTGGAAACAGAGTCATTGGGGATTTTATGATACACTTTAACAAGTCTAAACAACAACAATATATGCTTTTTGCTCTCATTTAAAACCGAATGGTTTTATGGTTGGTTTTATAATGACAGAACAACTTTATAGATTATTTTATCAACAAACAATTGCTAATGAAGTTCATGATTGATTTACAGAACAGTTTTATGGAGGTATTGAGAGCTGCTTTAAAATTATTTTTGAAACAAGACAGTTTTTAACTTTCTCGACAGACAGAAGGTTTTTATAACAGCAATAAGCTGAACTTTGTTTTGTTTACACTTTTAAATGCTGTCTTTAAACTAAATGGATTGTTCATTTCCGTTATAAAACCATCATAAATCAGAGTGGATGCCAAGTAGCTGCTGACTTGTTACTTGGGATGTTCAATCGATTTTTTTTCAAAAATGACTTTTTCAAAAAATAATTACTTTTGAATCATTAGGCCGATTTCAAAGATCAAAAAAAATAGGAGGTAATTAAAAATACTTTTTAGGAAAAATATTAAAATATTAAAAAATGGGATTGGTTTTTTTATGGTTTTCATGGTTTGTAGTCAGAGGGCGTAGTATGTTTTTAAATTTTTCCTTGAAAGTTTAGGCTTTTTTATACCACATCAAAAAATAGCATTTTGTTTTTAGTTTTGAGGTTATATTTTGTTTGAAGATATCAAGTTTTGAAATTTCAAGCAAATTACCGCAAAAACAGAATGGAGACGCATGGTAGTCTAGTCGCATAGGAGTATTGAGCGAAAACCCAAAACTGGATAACTTCAAAAGAAAATAACTCGTTGATTTTTTAATATGTTGTGTAAAAAAACCTAAATTTTCAAAGAAAAATATAGAAACGTATGGATCAAAAAAGTATTTTTAATTACCTTTCATTGGATATTTTTAACTTTGAAAGTGGTTCAAGAGATATGAATATTTGAAAAAAAAAAATAAAAAAAAAATTGGATTGTTTGGACCACCCTAACATGGAAATGGTCATCCTACTGACAAAATAGAAAAAATACTGGTAAAATTTTTTGCAATAAGGAACAAAACTAACAATTTTAACGAAATTCTGAAAACCACTATATCGTTCTGCTATGGAATGGCTGTATGAATGCTTGGACGTGCAATTACCTCAAGACCAACATGTAAAATAGGCATACAAGCTTTTTGTAAGCAAACCTTCTTATGTCCTTTTCTCGCCACCCATATGACACCAACGTAAACCATCAACATAACCGGATAGGGGAAACTTCTCCATCCCCATGATGTTGTTGATTTGCGTGAGCGACCCTCGGTTGGCGAGAAAAGGGCCTACAAAGGTTTGTTTACAAAAAGCTTGCATGCCCTTTTCACATGTGGCTCTTGACCTGTGCAATACGCATAGTGGGTTGCTCTACCTGGCTAGTTGGTTGATGTAGGTTTCGACGACGAAAGTAAAGCGATTTGAGCTACAGGACACACGACTTCTTTAGACAAGGCTGTACCCACTCCGGTGGCAGAAACGTCATGCACGAACATTTGGCTTTGTTATTTGGGCTCGATTATCTGCCAATCTAAGATAGCTGAAGCATACATTGAGAAATTATGCTCCTTTCACATAGATGTTTGATTTGTCGCGTGGCAAAATAATCGTGATAAATGTTCAACAAGCGCTTACTTGTAGGAATTAAATATTTATTATATTATTTTTAAATTAGGCAAGCTAATCATGCAACGGCGCCGGTGGTGTAGTGGTAAGCGTGATTACCTCTCACCCCAGCAGGCCTGGGTTCAATCCCAGTCGGCGCCGCCGGGATGTTCTGAGGCATAACATCTCTGATCACGCCTTCCTTCGGATGGGAAGTAAAGCCGTTGGTCCCGGTTCATGAGTTGATGGGTCGATAGGCAGGGTCCAGGTGTGGGAGCTGCTTTCCTCGCACGTCGGTAGCATTGATGCTCAGCAATCGACACAAGATCGACGGAAAAAAACAAACCAAAGGAAAAAAAAGCTAATCATGAACAATTTAAGTTTCATTAATGATTATTCACATAAGATTTTTTAACGCATACGTGTCGTCAATGCACATATAAACATAGTATAAAAACTGTAGGCTACAGTGCTGATACCACCGATGGTGGTGGCTTCAGCAACCCTTCTTCTTGGCAGAGGATTGGCTATCACCACTCGGATGATACCATCTTTTCCAGGGGTTAAGCTTCACGATTTTCCGGCCAGTTTGCTGGTGGAACATTGTCTTCCTCAATTATGACGATGATACCGACAGCAATGGCGTCAGCTGGATTGCAACTCTTGGATGCACGGGACCAGATTTGCTGCACACGTTTTTGGGTCAATTCCCAGTGATTCAAGTGATTATCAGCTGTCCCCTTTCAATTCAAATCAGGAACCGCTTGTAGATTACTTCCAACTAGGAAGTGCCCTGGGGTCAAGACGCCAAGGTCGGTGGGATTCTCCGAAATCGATGTGAGGGAACGAGAGTTAAAACATATGGCGACTTGTGCCAATATGGTCAGAAGATCCTATAAAAGCTATATTCCGCTAATTGACAGCTCAATTGATTCCCGAGATTATATCCGCCAGACTATGAATGTAGCGACTATATTTAAAAGGCAACAGGTGAATACCTAAGAGAAGAGGAGACAATACGGGGGCGAAAACGAACCATTTTTTCTGTCAAACGCGAACCAGCTCGTGATCGGCTGATTTGTAGTGCGTAAGATAGAGATAGCGATGCATAGAGATAGAGATAGAGATAAAAGAGTAAGATGCCAATTGTCTCCTCTTCCTCTTAGGAGAATACGAAAACATCACCAAGGGATAATCCATAAACGGAGTAATTAGTGCTTTTACTAGTTTTTCCCTCGTACATTCTAAGTCAGAAATATTATTTCGATTATCCACTAAAGACTGGAACGCGCAAAAACGGGGTCGACAAAAAATCTTTTCTTTCAGTCAAAATGGATATATCATAAATCTTCATATTTTTCTTTTGGTAGTTCAATTCATATAAGGGGGGAAGTTTACCGGCCCGAAAATAAAAATAGAAATTCGGTGCTAAAATTATTGGGAAAAATTATCAAAATCCATGAAAATCAGTTTCTTCCTTAGATTTTTTTCAAAATTTACATATAAAAATATTTTTACAAAAAAAAATTAGAAAAAAAAGTATATAACTTAAGGGAAGGGACTACCCGGCTACGTTTATAAAACAAAAGAACCGCACTGGTTAATTGCTTGAAGAGAACTGATTAAAATATTATTTCATATGTAATACAGAGGCCTCACACTCCTAACTGAACTCCTGACTAAGCATTATATTGTTACTAAGTGGCTGCCACTACTCGTGTCGGTGCCGGTACCTGTTGACTCTGCATTCTTGGTGCCGGTGCTGATGATGGTAATGCATTCCAGGTTGGGTGTGTTTTATGTCCGTTAAGCTGTTGCCAAAGCGTTTGTGTTGACTGACTATAATGATGCCAATGCTGCTGCTACTTGTTGTTGTTGTACTACTTCAAGTCTTTTGTCGCTGGTGAAAAGAGGTGTTTGACTTATATACCTTTTTCCAATATTTTTGAAAAATAAAAACGTAATTATTTTTTTCGGAGCGGTGAACTTCGCCTTAAGGTTAAAAAAATCTTCGTTCATTCTTTTGGTTTGCCAAATCCGAGCTTGGCGTGCCTTCCGCTTAATCCCTTCCATTAAATTTTGCACTGTGGTCTCATCGAACTTATTCGCCGTCGAACGCCAGTTAGATTTAAACTGCTGCTCGTTTTCCATGGATTTATTAGTTGTTTTTAGATTCCGTTTGACCAAGGCCCAATATCGTTCGACAGGGCGGAGTTCTGGGCTTTTGGGAGGGTTGTGGTGTTTGGGTACCACAACCACGTTGTTCGCATCGTACCACTCGATTGCCTTTTTCCCATAGTGGCAGCTCACCAAGTACGTCCAGAACAGTACAGGCCTATTATGTTGCTTTAGGAGTGGTAGCAGCCGCTTTTCCAGGCACTCCTGGACGTAGATCTCTTGGTTGATGGTTCCCGTAGTAATGAAAATGCCGCTTTTTAGACCACACGTGCATATGGCCTGCCAGACGAGATATTTTTTCGGGAACTTCGATAGTTTGATGGTTTTGAAAATTCCAGCTCCTGTCCCGGAAGCTGCTTGAAATCCGCCTTCACAAACGTTGAAAACTCATCATAGCAACCATTTTATATACACTCAACTTCCAAATGCAGCATTTCAGGTTTTTTTTTCTATGCATTTTTAACAAAAATACACCAATTTGAAGTTGACCAATTTTTGCGCGTTCCAGACTTTAATAAAGCACTTAGTGGAAAAAACGATCAAAGATTTTTGTGACTGATTTTGAGTAACCCAAAAAAGGGGTGCCCGAGTTGAAAAAATATCAATCTTTCAAAATGTTACGTTCTCTGGGAATGATCCTATAGTCCATTGAACCACAATACGTGTATCATAATATTGAATGGAAGAACCGTGCACCTCTCACCTCTCTCCGAATGCATAACGAAGCTCTATATTTACGGTTGCACTGAGCCCATCCCGAAATTCAAAATGTTGTTTGGTGAGCAGAGCCGATGTAAATCACGCCTCACTCAAGAACGAACCCCGCATCACTCATCGTGATGCGTGTTTGTGGAAGTCCGAGCTTGAGCATCAATCTAAGCTTGAGCATCAATCTGAGCTTGAGCTCTTTTGCACTCGTTGGATTTGACATCATTGCTCTTTATATGTGAGGGATGAACTAGCTCACGATGAATGAGCATCTATACGGCATAATCTGAGTTCGAGGAGTTTAGGCAAGCCTCGACTCGATAGGTAGGGTCCCGGTGTGGAAGCTGCCTTCCTGGCGTCGATAGCAAGGAAAACAAAATCAAGGAACATATCCCAATAGATCAATTTAATGGACGCAGTGATGCATATACCCAAAACGGAAACAAATAATTTGTCATAAAACTGTCTACGTGAGGGTGTCTAAAACCTATCAAAAACTGTGGACAGCCTATTTTTGAATTCTTTCCTATCTTGATTGATGCTTTTTATAGTAGATTTAGCAAGAAGTTACAACATAGGAAAATTAATGTAAATTTAAGTGCTCACAAGAGCGTCAATTTTGACATTAACAAAAATGAAATTCATCTGAATCAAACGTACTTTTCATTTAGTAACTAACTTTTCAGTCTCGGAGCACTTAATTCATCCCCCGAGTATCTAGACAGAAAATCTTAGCATTCGTAGCTTGTCCAACAATTATTATTAAGTCGAGGGTAAATTGACCATTGGCTGATATCTTGGAATAATTTTATAATAATAAAGCAATACAAACTAAATTCCACTCTATTATAGAGTCAATCAGATAAATACAACAGGTTGAACCATCTGTTCGAAGCCCGTAAACCTGCACAAAGGAAGATATGAAAGCTTATTCTTCTCGCTTTTTCTGCCAGCCCCCTCTCCGACATCGAAATTTCATCTGTCTTTCTGCCCCAGCAGCAACGGGGATCACCCGCTGTTTTTTCATCCCAGCAATGGCGGTGCCAAATTGGCGAGCAAATAAGCCTTTATGACACGCTGATTTTGCAATTTTGATAGCTTCCCCATCGGATCGTTTTCCTTTTTCCTGCCAACGACCGGCGATGATGACGACGATAGGCGTTGGGCTTTCGAGCGAAGAAAATGAATTTATCCGCCACTTCCGAAACCGGGAAGTTCGGTTCGATCGGCGGTGGTGGTGGTAGTGTTGAAATGAAAGCATCATCATCGGAAGCATTGAAGGCACTACCGTTTAGGGCAAATTGGCCCATTTTCGACCGCGTTGTAGAGGTTTTGATTATTATTTGCGCAATGTTTTTCAATGAGGTGCAAGTTTATCCTTTACTTAGTGATACGTAAAATAAATACATTCTTAGTTTTAACTACGAAAATCTGCGTAACAAGTTTAAGTCATCATTAACCTTTTATGGACATATCAGGGTCCATTGTAAGATTGTTTACATCCTATGATGGACTGCCTAGAATAAAATCACATTTAACATAAGATTTCAGCATATACAGTGTATATCAAAAAAAATCGTACAGCTGTATTTAAATTTGAGAAAAACGGCTCTAAAAACACAAGTTAAACCGATACTTCTCTGAGTTTTTGGCAGCTGACTCAGCATACATTTATCAATTACTAGCTAAGTGTGCCCAGCCTTGCTCGGGATTCAATATTAGCTTGAGTTTATGCGCCAATTTAAAAAAAAGAGTGCTATATTGTACGTAGCCAACCCCCCCCCCACCCCTCTTATTTAATCGGCTACGACCTATGATCTCCACATGCCAAATTTGGTTCCAGACAGACAGAACAGACAGACAGACAGACAGACAGACAGACAGAACAGCCAGAACAGCCAGAACAGCCAGAACAGACAGAACAGACAGAACAGACAGAACAGACAGAACAGCCAGAACAGACAGAACAGACAGAACAGACAGAACAGACAGAACAGACAGAACAGACAGAACAGACAGAACAGACAGAGCAGCCAGAACAGCCAGAACATCCAGAACAGCCAGAACAGCGAGAACAGCCAGAACAGCCAGAACAGACAGAACAGACAGAACAGACAGAACAAACAGAACAGACAGAACAGACAGAACAGACAGAACAGACAGAACAGACAGAACAGACAGAACAGACAGAACAGCCAGAACAGCCAGAACAGCCAGAACAGACAGAACAGACAGAACAGACAGAACAGACAGAACAGACAGAACAGACAGAACAGACAGAACAGACAGAACAGACAGAACAGACAGAACAGACAGAGCAGCCAGAACAGCCAGAACATCCAGAACAGCCAGAACAGCGAGAACAGCCAGAACAGCCAGAACAGACAGAACAGACAGAACAAACAGAACAGACAGAACAGACAGAACAGACAGAACAGCCAGAACAGCCAGAACAGCCAGAACAGACAGAACACACAGAACAGCCAGAACAGCCAGAACAGACAGAACAGACAGAACAGACAGAACAGCCAGAACAGCTAGAACAGCCAGAACAGCCAGAACAGCCAGAACAGACAGAACAGACAGAACAGCCAGAACAGACAGAACAGACAGAACACACATAACAGACAGAACAGACAGAACAGACAGAACAGCCAGAACAGACAGAACAGACAGAACAGACAGAACAGCCAGAACAGCCAGAACAGACAGAACACACAGAACAGCCAGAACAGACAGAACAGACAGAACAGCCAGAACAGACAGAACAGACAGAACAGACAGAACAGCCAGAACAGACAGAACAGACAGAACAGACAGAACAGACAGAGCAGATAGAACAGACAGAACAGACAAAACAGAAAGAACAGACAGAACATACAGACAGAACAGACAGAACAGACAGATCAGACAGAACAGACAGAACAGACAGAACAGACAGAACAGACAGAACAGACAGAACAGACAGAACAGACAGAACAGACAGAACAGCCAGAACAGACAGAACTGCAAGAACAGACAGAACAGACAGAACAGACAGAACAGACAGAACAGCCAGAACAGACAGAACAGCCAGAACAGCCAGAACAGCCAGAACAGCCAGATCAGCCAGAACAGCCAGAACAGCCAGAACAGACAGAACAGACAGAACAGACAGAACAGACAGAACAGACAGAACAGACAGAACAGACAGAACAGCCAGAACAGACAGAACAGCCAGAACAGCCAGAACAGCCAGAACAGACAGATCAGCCAGAACAGCCAGAACAGCCAGAACAGACAGAACAGCCAGAACAGCCAGAACAGCCAGAACAGACAGAACAGACAGAACAGCCAGAACAGCCAGAACAGACAGAACAGCCAGAACAGCCAGAACAGCCAGAACAGCCAGAACAGCCAGAACAGCCAGAACAGACAGAACAGACAGAACAGACAGAACAGCCAGAACAGCCAGAACAGACAGAACACACAGAACAGCCAGAACAGACAGAACAGACAGAACAGCCAGAACAGACAGAACAGACAGAACAGACAGAACAGCCAGAACAGACAGAACAGACAGAACAGACAGAACAGACAGAGCAGATAGAACAGACAGAACAGACAAAACAGAAAGAACAGACAGAACATACAGACAGAACAGACAGAACAGACAGATCAGACAGAACAGACAGAACAGACAGAACAGACAGAACAGACAGAACAGACAGAACAGACAGAACAGACAGAACAGACAGAACAGACAGAACAGACAGAACAGACAGAACAGCCAGAACAGACAGAACTGCAAGAACAGACAGAACAGACAGAACAGCCAGAACATACAGAACATACATAACAGACAGAACATACAGAACAGACAGAACAGACAGAACAGACAGAACAGACAGAACAGACAGAACAGACAGAACAGATATAACAGACAGAACAGACAGAACAGACAGAACAGACAGAACAGACAGAACAGACAGAACAGACAGAACAGACAGAACAGACAGAACAGCCAGATCAGCCAGAACAGCCAGAACAGCCAGAACAGACAGAACAGACAGAACAGTCAGAACAGCCAGAACAGCCAGAACAGCCAGAACAGACAGAACAGACAGAACAGACAGAACAGCCAGAACAGACAGAACAGCCAGAACAGCCAGAACAGCCAGAACAGCCAGAACAGCCAGAACAGCCAGAACAGACAGAACACACATAACAGACAGAACAGACAGAACAGACAGAACAGACAGAACAGACAGAACAGACAGAACAGACAGATAGAACAGAACAGACAGAACAGACAGAACAGACAGAACAGACAGAACAGACAGAACAGACAGAACAGACAGAACAGACAGAACAGACAGAACAGACAGAACAGACAGAACAGACAGAACAGACAGAACAGACAGAACAGACAGAGCAGATAGAACAGACAGAACAGACAAAACAGAAAGAACAGACAGAACATACAGACAGAACAGACAGAACAGACAGATCAGACAGAACAGACAGAACAGACAGAACAGACAGAACAGACAGAACAGACAGAACAGACAGAACAGACAGAACAGACAGAACAGCCAGAACAGACAGAACTGCAAGAACAGACAGAACAGACAGAACAGACAGAACAGACAGAACAGCCAGAACAGACAGAACAGCCAGAACAGCCAGAACAGCCAGAACAGCCAGATCAGCCAGAACAGCCAGAACAGCCAGAACAGACAGAACAGACAGAACAGACAGAACAGACAGAACAGACAGAACAGACAGAACAGACAGAACAGCCAGATCAGCCAGAACAGCCAGAACAGCCAGAACAGACAGAACAGCCAGAACAGCCAGAACAGCCAGAACAGACAGATCAGCCAGAACAGCCAGAACAGCCAGAACAGACAGAACAGCCAGAACAGCCAGAACAGCCAGAACAGACAGAACAGACAGAACAGACAGAACAGCCAGAACAGACAGAACAGCCAGAACAGCCAGAACAGCCAGAACAGCCAGAACAGCCAGAACAGACAGAACACACATAACAGACAGAACAGACAGAACAGACAGAACAGACAGAACAGACAGAACAGACAGAACAGACAGAACAGCCAGAACAGCCAGAACAGCCAGAACAGCCAGAACAGCCAGAACAGACAGAACAGACAGAACAGACAGAACACACAGAACAGACAGAACAGACAGGTTTCTTTCGTCTCTGAACTATGATCGGAAAATTCCGGAAGAAAACTCCGGGGAATTTTTGAATTAGCTTCTGAATGGAGCTGAAAAACATCCAGAGAAAGACGAATGAAGCTCTCCTGGATGAAGTTAGAGAAAATCTGCAAAAACCTCCGGGAAACTTCCAAGGCACGAATTGAGAAACTTGTGGCGAAAATTTAAATAAGCTATCGGGAAAAAATAGGATGTCACATCCAAAGGAAGCCAGAAAAGTTTCGAAAACCGAAAGTAAATTTCCAGAAGTAGCCATTTCCAGGAAAAGCCAGAAGAAGCTCGGAAACACCTTCCAATAGAAGTCGAACAAAAAAACTTTTGGTTTATGGTCAAACTTCCAGAAGAAGACGAAAGAAATTTCTGGGAGAAGTTGAATTGAACTTCCGGGAGAAGACGAAAGAAACTTCCTAAGGTAGATTGGAAGAAACATCTGAAGAAAGTCGGAAGTCAGAACGCTTACGGAACAGTCGACAGAAACAAGGACATAATTCCGAATGAAAGAGATTCCTGGGGGATGTTCTAATGATCCAGAAAATTTTCCTGATATTCAAAAAACATCCCTGAAGACTCTGAAATTTCCCTGAAGTTTTCGGGACATTCCTGAAATGCAGGAATGAAATATTCACTAACTCATCGAAATCCCTTAAAAGTTCTTGTAATTTTCCTGAAATTAGGAGCTGTTTTGGAGTTATCTGGGTATCCTCGAAGCGCTCGGAACTTCCCTGATTATAATGAGACTACCGGAATATCTCTTATCATCTTAGAAGGTCTTTGAACCTTCTTGAGGATTACGAAATCTCTTAAAAGTTCTTACAATTTTCTTGAATTTATTGCAACATCAACATTGAAGTTCACTGATCTTCCCGATTTGTTTAATTTTTAAAAGTTATCGACTCTGCCATTAAAATGATTTCACAATGTTCTAATGTTCATGAAATTTCCCTTACGTTTCAAAAATTTGCATGAGCCCCTCAGGACATTGCTGAAGTTTTCGGAAATTCAAGAATCATTCAAGCGAAGGCTGAAGAAGCTTCCAAGGTAAGGTAGAAGAAAATTCCAGGGAAAGTTGGACAAAATTTCAGGAAGTTTAAAAATGAATTAAAACTTCCGGAACTTAAATAATGTTTAAACATATTTCTCGATTGCCTAGGAATTACCGGAAACAGCCATCGACTATTCCTCGATTGATGGGTACCCGAAAACGGTGAGGAAATGCAAACATTAGTCGAAAGAGTATCAAGCATAAGGCATCTTTAGAGATGATTGTTTAGAATTTTGAAGGCTCAAAAAATATGAGGTATTCAAAAAGATAAAAGTCTCTCACGAAAAAAAAATTCCAAAATTCGAGCGCGGGCAGGCAATAATAATTTTGATTATTAAAAAACAAAGTAAGCGGTTGTATCCAAGACTGCCGAGAGACGTAATCCTATGTCAAAATGTAAACTTTGCGGGAGACGATGTCATAACACTCGAAAGACATTTTGTGAAATATGAAGTGAAACAAATCTTAGTTCTGCGTGATGATTTTGTTTGATTGTATTTATTTGTAAAGTCGCCAGAAAATACCAGCTGGCGAATTGTTTTTTTTTTTATGATAACTCCTTACTTGAAAACAGGCAAAAACTCACAAACTGGCTGCTTTTTCATGGTATACAGAGTGCTAATTCAATAATCAATTAATTACCTCAACATTATGTCCCTAATTTTGGCTCATACAATTATTCAGCAATCAACTAAGTTTTCAAAGGCAACTAAAAATATCCTTTAGTACCGTCCCAATGACGCGTTCATCTGGATAAAATTGATAAATAGCAGCTTTTTAGCGATGGGCCCAATCTTAGATCCATAGGCCAACATTAGAGCCATTTCTCTAACAAAAAATTAATCATTTTGTCAAGCTTCTGCATTCATGTTCCATCAGATGTCCCTGCTGTTGTTTGTGGTGACATCTATCGGAAACTACTCATAATCTGTTTTCCGTTAATTGTTCACAGAGGACACTGCAGTGCAAAACATGTCTGGTACCTCTATATATGCATTTAGATTATTAAACGAAGTCCCTCCTTCTTTACACCTTCTGCACTCAAAATAACTCACCCCTCACAGGATTTTCTTCCAAATTGTATAAATGGGGCGGGGCAGAAAGCATCGTTTGAGCAGAATATGTAAAAAAGGAGGGACTTATGTAAAAAAGGAGGGACTTAGAGCTTGTGAGAGCAAATTTTTTCACAAATTTGAATTTTTTGGCTTTTTGGGGATCGGTAGTTAAGCAGGTAAAACTGTGTGAAAAAAAATAATTTATATTAAACAATATTTTCCGGGAAAACAAATGAATGTCCCTGACTATTTAATTTAACTTGTCGTTCACTTTTTAACCTGAATATGCACCTAAAGCGAATTATTCCCACTTCTTTCAAATTTTTTATGTGGATTTTTATCACTTCCTACCAGCGAAACAGCGCCGTCTCTGGAAAATGGCCGGACGATATGATTAATCTCACCAATACAATCAGGCCTACAATTCCACACCGTCTATAGACAGGTTGAGCCTTGATAAAGGGTGATACGGTCAAAATTTGGTCAATATCAACTTGACGTATTTCTTTCAATTTTGCATTTAAAAAACCTGAACACCCCTCATTTTGAAGGTGTGTGTGTGTAGAATGTTGCCCCTATTTTGATTTTGGAATTCACTCTTCAGTTGTCAAAATGCCGTCCAAGCAAGAAGAGCAGCGTATCAAAATTTTGCTCGCGCATCGCGAAAATCCGAGCTACTCGCACGCAAAGTTGGCAAAATCGCTAAAAGTTGCCAAATCAACCGTTACAAATGTAATTAAAGTGTTTGGGGAACGTTTGTCGACAGCCAGGAAGTCTGGATCGGGGAGAAATCGAAAACCGGAAGCCGCTGAGACGACAAAGAGAGTTGCCGGTAGTTTCAAGCGAAACCCTAACCTCTCTCTCCGAGATGCCGCAAATAAGCTGGGTGTATCGTCTACAACCGTGCATCGAGCCAAAAAACGAGCCGGACTATCGACTTACAAGAAGGTAGTGACTCCAAATCACGATGATAAACAAAATACGACGGCCAAAGCGCGATCCCGGAGGCTGTACACGACGATGCTGACGAAGTTTGACTGCGTGGTAATGGACGACGAAACCTACGTCAAAGCCGACTACAAGCAGCTTCCGGGACAGGAGTTTTATACGGCAAAAGGAAGGGGAAAGGTAGCAGATGTTTTCAAGCACATGAAACTGTCAAAGTTCGCAAAGAAATATCTGGTTTGGCAAGCCATCTGTACCTGTGGCTTGAAAAGCAGCATTTTCATAGCTTCCGGGACTGTCAACCAAGAAATTTACGTGAAAGAGTGTTTGAATAAACGTCTGCTGCCTTTCCTGAAGAAACACGGTTGTTCCGTACTGTTTTGGCCGGATTTGGCATCTTGCCATTACGGTAAAAAGGCCATGGAGTGGTACGCCGCCAACAACGTGCAGGTGGTTCCCAAGGACAAGAACCCTCCCAACACGCCAGAGCTCCGCCCAATTGAGAAATACTGGGCTATTGTCAAGCGGAACCTAAAGAAGACCAAAAAAACTGCTAAGGGCGAGCAGCAGTTCAAGGCAAACTGGCTTTCTGCGGCGAAGAAGGTGGACAAGGTGGCTGTACAAAATCTGATGGCAGGGGTCAAGCGTAAGGCCCGGCAATTCGGATTTGGAAAAGCGGAAGCCTAACTGAATATTTTTCCTGAATTTTATACTAATTGAACTTGAAAAAGAAATTTAATTTGATTTTTTAAATAAACGATTTCACCGATTTACACGCGTTTTCCCTTGACCAAATTTTGACCGTATCACTCTTTAGATAGCTGGTTGCGGGAACTGATGACCTTGACAAATGTCCAAATAATACTCCTTAACAAATTTGTGGTGGTCCTGAAAAGAACCGTTTAGTCGTGATGGTTAAGTAATGCTGAGCTATTGGGGTGAGGCTGGCGAGCTGTTAATTGTTTGGAGCAAGGTTGACACGCTTGGCATAGATGACCCACAGCTACTCACGAGGAAACTGATTTCGATCCAGTGACTTCTTCCTCCTTCTACGGGTGCTCATGTGGGCTCTGCAGCTCACTGCTTGCAGGCTGCCTTTCGTGGTGTACTGGAGAACAATGTTAACGCCACACGCTGAAAGCACTGCTGCTGCTGATACTGCTGACGTTGACGACCGGACACCACCACACACGGTGATTGAATGAGCACCGTTCAGTGAGACAGGATCGAATTCGATTTTTAAATCTGTGTTAGGGAATGCGCTGTTTGCAGGTAATCGGTGATAATTTTGATAACCATTGCAACAGTTGGACATTTAATAAAGTATTCAATTTAGCAGATTGGTAGATAAATTCCCAATTCTTTGGCTTGTTTAGAATGAAAATTCATCTGCTATTTACAGAGTTATATGTGGTCAAAACCTGACCTATTTTCGTCATGCGGTCGATTTTGTTTTTTTTTTAAATTGCACCCCCAAAATGTTACCGAAAGACGTAATCCTACGTAAAAAAAAAACAGGATTTATACTGTATAAAAATTTAAAAATCGGTATTCTGAGGAACCTTATCTGTATTTCGGTATCTAGTTTGGAAATCAATAAATCGGTTTATCTGGCAACGCTGGCATGAAGTTCATAAATTTAATCGCCTCAAATTTTGTTAAATTGTCTCTTAACACTCCGAACACGATGCCTCCGGTAAAATGTGTAACGGAAAAATGGCATGTAGGTTCAGATGGCACCAATAGATTTGAAATTCGTCAAAAAATTGCTGAGCTACACTCAAAATAATCTACACGTTGAAGCTACGTGAAAAATCACGTAAACTCTCAATTTTTCCTCTCCTCTCAATCAGGGATGCTATTCTCCTCAGTGTAAGCAGGGTGATGAGTTGAAAAGACACCTCGCACTATGACAAAAGCAAACTCACCCGAGAGATCTTTATTTAGTTTTCACTTTCTACCGCTTCTCCCAATTCGCAAACAAATACAGTTTCTGACGTTCGCACCTCCAACAGTCCAACACACAGGAGCGGATGAGTGATCACTAGGGAGGACCGTAGAGAGTTCGTTTGCTTCACCGGGGAGAATCACCCCGGTGAAGACTTTGGTTGATAGTTTATTGCATACAAAGATTTTTTAAAGGTTACTTCTTATATTAACGTCGATACTGAGGTATGGAGGTCCAGTCTGGGTTGCAGCGCTGGAAACGAAGCAGAACCAAAGGAAACCAAGTAGTACGTTCCGGCTCATAGCCATGCAAGTCGTGAGTGCGTACAGAACCATCTAGTCGGAAGCAGTATGCGTTATCGCTTGCATGATCCCTATCGGCATCACCCTGATGGAGGACAGCGAGTGCAGGTGGAAAGAAACTGGAAGAGTACGGAAATCTGTGAGAGCGGAGTGGTTGGCTAAAGGGCCACCCACATTAGATCCGTTTGCGTTGCGTTGACGTAAATTTGACAGTTAGACAATAGATTTAGCTGTCACTTTGCCGCAACGCGTCCAATCCGGATCTAATGTACGTGGGCCTTAAGTGGCAACAGGAGTGGAACACGGCCGAGAACGGTAGAGGAACACGATCTGGGTGAACAGAAAACACGGAGATGTCAACTTCCACCTAACGCAGTTCCTGTCTGGCCACGGCTGCTTCAGGAAGCGCCTGCATCGATTCAAACACGCAGCGTCACCCCTCTGTTCGGAGTGTGGCAACGTGGATGAAACGCCGGAGCTTGTGGTCTTCGACTGCCAAAGCTTCGAGGCAGTGCGAAGGAAGACGTCTTTAACGTGGAGAATGTCGTCGATGAAATGCGTCGAAAGGAAGGCACTTGGAATGCCATCAGCAGCTGCAGCGACCGTGGAGAGAGGAGCAGCGATCTAGCAACACCAGAAACCCGATGAATATTGACGAGATTCCGCTTCAAGTTTGATACCGTGTCTACTTTGAATGTTTTTCCATTTGCCCTGCAAAGCATAACATTCACAACCACCGGTACTGTCGTCAAACCGCACTTTTTTCTTCGTTAAAAAAGAAACAGTTAGCACTTTGTTCCCTCACGTCAAGCTCTGCCGGAATCTTTGGAGGTAAAGCTAATGTGATTTCCACATCTAAAAAAAGAGTGGTACGTACACTCAGAGCGCTGCAAATCATGGCGGCACCATGATGTACTTTTGTTCGGTATTCGGTAGTGGCAATATGTAAGTTTAACTATATGGATTATTTTATTCTATTTAACAAAAACAAACTTTGACTATATGTTTTTAGTATTACTTCTACGTGAAGTCAAAAAAAAAACAAACTGTCTGTTTCATCATGCTCAACAGAATGGTGTCAAGCTGTCCATCAGTTTCTTCCTCTAAGGAAAAAAATATCTCGGCTCATCTCTATGATCGTCCAGATTGTTTGTGCTGTGTATCGAATGAATATTGAAAAAATCAGTCCATTCAGAATATTTGAATAAATTAAAGAAATATTATTAAATTATACAACTACGAATACAGCAAAGATTGTATCTACATATTAAGGAAATATTTGTATAAACAGTGTCAAAATATTGATACCAGAATCCTCCAATGAATGTCACAAACCAAATCACGTGAAAGTCCTGTGACGGTTAAGCTTCATGAAATGAGTGCCACTACATGAGAATCACGTAGCTCTTATGTGAAAAGTACGATGGAAAAAATCTACGGTTGTTTTCACGTAGCAATTACGTGAAAATTATTCTGAGTGGATGATTTTTCAAACATTACAAGTTTGGCGTTACACATTTTACCGGAGGCATCGTGTTCGGAGCGTTAAAACAAATGGTCCACTAATGGAAACGTTCAAATTATCTTCTCATTTTTTATTTGAACTATTAAATACTGTGCTTTACATTGAAATACATTTTATCCTTGTTTAAATAGTATTGGACAAATTTTTTCCATGAATCCGATGCAGATGAGTTGTGAAAGATGCCGATAGAATTTACAGATACAGATCCGCTCCAAGATTATTGATTTAATCCATAAATGGTCGACTAAGGTGTCAAGGTCCATAACCGGCCAATTGACCCTAGATTGCTGTTCTATGTCGAACTGTTGGTGCGAGCTGGAATTTCAACAGAGAGTTGGAGGAAAAAGCGTTATCACACTCAGCCCATAACAGTAGCAAATTTGAGATAGGATTATGTTCGATCATTTACCGCGCATTCTCTCATTGAACGAACGTGCTATCGTCTATATCCTTAGTGATCGAAATTCGCGAAATGACTTTCACTTCCTTCGGCTTGAATCGAAAATGCTGGATATAAAGGAATTTCGCAAAAAATATCCCCGAGCACGCGCGATTATCGAACTTAATTAGGAAGTTTATGTTGAAAGTGTTGCGAACAGGCTTTCAAATGGTTATGTGATCGAATGTTCCATAAAGATACAACAAGCAACATAAGGGTCACAGTTTGAAGCTCACCCATTTCGTGCTCTGTTGCTTCGACATGTGGCTTAATTGGGTGACACATATTATCCACTCACTCCTCTCCTTCCCCAATCTAACTAACGTTGACAAACATTTAGATTGGCACAAACAAGGACGACAAACATACGCAGGAAGGAAGGAAGCCTCTGATTGCAACTTGGCTTTCACTTTGGACCTTTAGTCGTGGTAGTTGGTGGTGTGGTGTGCCAGAGAGGCCATTTGTGCTGACTGACCGTTTGCAGCTTAGTTTAGCATCTTATTCTCGGAGTATGACGGGAATACCGTTGCGTTTTGAAGAACACTGGGGGGGGGGGGATTGATTCTCTTTCAATTGGTGTCACGTTCCGTCCCTCAAACACCAATCAATCGGGGTTTGACTCCTAATTAGTTAACAATCAACAATTAAACGAAGGAAATTTATGTTGCATTGTCAGCTTGAACCAATGAGGATGGAGAAGGAGGAGAAAACATCACTAGTAGAAGGATAGTCGGATTGTAAGCAACATTTCTTGCAAGATGATAGTGAATAGGAAGTTTACTTGCAAGAATGTTTGTATACATGGCTGTTTACATCACCAGTAAATTTCATATATGTTTTCTGTGTGTTTTAAACTATTTGTTCTATCAGTACAGCTTCCATCATAAAACTGTATAGCATCCACGAGGGCCCACACTATAGATGAGCATGTGCATGATTGACCGCCCACGGTTGCTACTCTGTTATTGCCAGATCAGCTGTAATTACACAGAGAACCAAAAGACGATGCTTGGGACTAAAGGGTGATACGGTCAAAATTTGGTCAAGGGAAAACGCGTGTAAATCGGTGAAATCGTTTATTTAAAAAATCAAATTAAATTTCTTTTTCAAGTTCAATTAGTATAAAATTCAGGAAAAATATTCAGTTAGGCTTCCGCTTTTCCAAATCCGAATTGCCGGGCCTTACGCTTGACCCCTGCCATCAGATTTTGTACAGCCACCTTGTCCACCTTCTTCGCCGCAGAAAGCCAGTTTGCCTTGAACTGCTGCTCGCCCTTAGCAGTTTTTTTGGTCTTTTTTAGGTTCCGCTTGACAATAGCCCAGTATTTCTCAATTGGGCGGAGCTCTGGCGTGTTGGGAGGGTTCTTGTCCTTGGGAACCACCTGCACGTTGTTGGCGGCGTACCACTCCATGGCCTTTTTACCGTAATGGCAAGATGCCAAATCCGGCCAAAACAGTACGGAACAACCGTGTTTCTTCAGGAAAGGCAGCAGACGTTTATTCAAACACTCTTTCACGTAAATTTCTTGGTTGACAGTCCCGGAAGCTATGAAAATGCTGCTTTTCAAGCCACAGGTACAGATGGCTTGCCAAACCAGATATTTCTTTGCGAACTTTGACAGTTTCATGTGCTTGAAAACATCTGCTACCTTTCCCCTTCCTTTTGCCGTATAAAACTCCTGTCCCGGAAGCTGCTTGTAGTCGGCTTTGACGTAGGTTTCGTCGTCCATTACCACGCAGTCAAACTTCGTCAGCATCGTCGTGTACAGCCTCCGGGATCGCGCTTTGGCCGTCGTATTTTGTTTATCATCGCGATTTGGAGTCACTACCTTCTTGTAAGTCGATAGTCCGGCTCGTTTTTTGGCTCGAT
Organism: Ochlerotatus camptorhynchus; assembly: GCF_037179485.1. Classification (NCBI taxonomy): domain Eukaryota; kingdom Metazoa; phylum Arthropoda; class Insecta; order Diptera; family Culicidae; genus Ochlerotatus; species Ochlerotatus camptorhynchus. Next base: position 4,767,768 of record NW_027040887.1, on the reverse strand, counting down.
GCACGGTTGTAGACGATACACCCAGCTTATTTGCGGCATCTCGGAGAGAAAGGTTAGGGTTTCGCTTGAAACTACCGGCAACTCTCTTTGTCGTCTCAGCGGCTTCCGGTTTTCGATTTCCCCCCGATCCAGACTTCCTGGCTGTCGACAAACGTTCCCCAAACACTTTAATTACATTTGTAACGGTTGATTTGGCAACTTTTAGCGATTTTGCCAACTTTTCGTGCGAGTAGCTCGGATTTTCGCGATGCGCGAGCAAAATTTTGATACGCTGCTCTTCTTGCTTGGACGGCATTTTGACAACTGAAGAGTGAATTCCAAAATCAAAATAGGAGCAACATTCTACACACACACACCTTCAAAATGAGGGGTGTTCAGGTTTTTTAAATGCAAAATTGAAAAAAAAAAACGTCAAGTTGATATTGACCAAATTTTGACCGTATCACCCTTTAGCAATCATCCTCAATGTGTAAAAACTGGTGATCTCAAACTAGGCAATACCAGCGCCGGCCGCGCCGGAACGCAGGTCAAGAAAGGAATGGGTAGGAATGCGTTGACGTGACACTCGCTTTGATGGAAACCGAGAACACCTCTGCACTTCCATGAGGAATCACTGGGATATTGGGTGAGGGTTGGGATTGCAGCAGGGTTCGTTTTGGTAAACGATAAGCTGAATTGATGTCCAAACGATCAAAAGGAAGGAGCTTGAAATTGAACCCAGAGTTGCCAGATATACCGATTTATCGAATTGCGGATCCACACTAGTGGCAGGAACTTTTAACAAGTTCTGAAACTTCAGAAAAGTTCAGACTTTTGAGTATGTTTCGATAAATTAAAGAATGTTTAAATAGCTTATGTTAAAATTCTAAAACCCAGCCCAGCGAACTCCAGTTCACTTAAGGAAACATCATAAATATTTTGGATACTTCACAAGTCCAAAGAACTTCTGGAAAATTTAATGGTTTTCAGGACAGTTCCATTAGTTTCAGGAGAATTGAGAGAACTTAAGGAAGGCCCGAGAACATCAAGACAGATCAATAAATTTCAAAGAAATCGCTGAAATTTTAAAGGAGTTCCGTGAAACTCAGGCAATTTCCGAAAACTTCAGCAATGTTTCGAGGGGCTCATGCTCATGCTTATGCAAATGAGAACATTTTATGGGAAGTTCCGGGCTTGTTAATGGCAGTGTCGATAACTTTAAAAATTAGAAAAATCGGGAAGATCAGAGAACGTTAATGCTGATGTTACAATAAATTCAAGAAAATTGTGAGAGCGCCTAAGAAATTTCGTAATCTTCAATAAATTCTAGAGACCTTCAAAGATATTCCGGTAGTCTCATTATAATGAGGGAAGTTCCAAGTATTTCAAAGAGGATCAGAGTACTTCAAAACAGCCCTATTAACTTAAGGGGTTACGCCACCCTAGGATTTTCAAAAAATCGATTTTTTTTACATAAAAAGGTACTCTGAAGTGTCAAGAATAAGGGACAATTGCGAATTGAAGGTTTGTTATCTTCAACTATATATATTCCCTTACTTTTGCCAAAAATCTGTGCCTCAAACTTCAACCGCGTTTTTTTTTCGATACAACATTATTTAGCTTTATTTAGGAGGCTTTCAGCCTTAGGCTGGTTCGCCTCTCAATACAACATTTCTCTCCGCGGCCCACAATTTTGACTCAATTTGATCTAGACTTTGACGATTGCATTCTCTGATTAATTATCTAGAGAAGCACATACGAACTTTTCAATTGATCAAAAAATGCAATTGTGGTAAACAATTTTAGAAACAAATTTCAGGCGAAAAAACTGATTTTTTGCAAAAACAAGTCCCATTTGCGTAAAATTCAAATTTTTTTCATCTCCGTATGTATTTCTCTAGGTATTCTTATATAAAATAAGAAAAACCACTCGTTTTTGTTCTAGGTTCATATTTACGACGAAGAAAGTGTGGGCCGCGTAACACTACACGGGAAGCAGTGCCAGGAACTCGCAGTGCTGCCAACTGCCACACATGGTTTCCCCTTATGAAAAAAATACAGTAAGCACCCCTAATTATGTGTATTATAAGCCCATATAAGTTAATTTAGTATGTGACTTTATTAAATAACAAAAAAAATTAATGAAGTTGGTGCATTTTTCTGTATTCTAGGGTGGCGTAACCCCTTAAGGGAAATTAAAAAAAAACTTTTAAGGAATTATGGAATATTCAAAAGTACATTTCAGGAATGTTCCAAAAACTTCAGGAGCATGCGGGGTCTTCAGGGATGTTTTATGACCATTTGAAAAAAATTCTGGATCATTAGAACATCCCCCAAGAGCTCTTTCTTCCGGAATGATGACTTTGTTTCTTTCGACTGTTCCGTTAGCGCTCTGGCTTCCGACTTGCTCCAGAATGTTTGTCCAATCTTCCTTAGGAAGTTTATGCCAGTGTGTACAGAAAGTTTCTTCCGTTTTTTTTCCAGGAAGTTCAATGAAACTTATCACAGAATTTTCTTTCGTCTAGTTCTGGAATTTTATCCAGCTGGTTTTTTTTTTAATTCCTCAAAAACTTTCCTCAAATTTCCTCCAGGAGAGCTTCTTTCTTCTTTCTCTGGGTGTTGTTTTCAGCTTCCTCCAGAACCGAATTCAAACATTACCCGGAGTTTTCTTCCGGAATTTTCCGATCATAGTCCAAAAGTTAAAACTTTCGCTTTCAGAAACGGCAAAAATATAAAATTAATTTAAATATTAAATACCGATAAATACCGATTTTTTTAAACCTTTCATAAGCTTTGAAACATTCTGGCAACGCTGCACGGAGAACAAATTATAGCAGACGCAATTATTTTTCCGGTCAAATAAGTATATTGTTTAATTGACCACTTTGTCAAGCAGTTTTGGCGTGACTTTCTACCAGCGATTTCACAAAACTGGACCAACTAATTTCAATTTTTTTTTATAAAACGCACAAATGTTGGCTACTTTTCTCGAGGTTCTAGAAGAAAAAATCTCAAAATAATGTTTTATTTCAAAGTTCGAGTGGTAGTAAACGTCATTTTAAGTGCTCGAATGAAGTGGTTAATTGTTTTAGAGATAACCAGAAACTATAGTTGATTCGACTACAAGTAGAGGGCAACAACTATAGTTCATAGTTGACTCTTCGGTTGGCTCAACTTTATTTTTCAGTAGATAAACAAAAGTCAAACTTCAAAATACAACTATGCTTTAGTTGATTCAAGAAAAATATTGTTAGGAAAGCAAAATTTTACAATGTTTATTAAACGAACTGCTCTTCATTATCGACATATTAAGGAAGTTTGTTTTGCTGAAAAACGCAGTAGGCTCTGCCCGCGAACGGTTGGTTTTGTTTTCGCTGGCACTGATTTCATAGATGATCTGATGATGATGATTTCATAGAAGATCTGTTTTTCGCATATTTTTTAATTGTACCAAATTAAACAATTATTTGTTTTCGCGTGTGGATAAGTGTAAATTAGGATCTATCACGTCTTAAGAAGTTTTTTTTAGTGATATTGTAATTAACGTTAAAAATCTGGGGCAAGAATTTGTTTCGAGTAGCTGTGGTGTCGCGTCGGTCGGTTTTTCATTTCACTTGTTTTTGGTGCTTTGCCTTCCTCCCAAGAAGAGTTTTACCGGGTATTTTTTTTCTTTTCTTGGTGCTGTCGTTCTGCCTTCCGGAGGATGCACGCGAATGAGGTGTCAAGCAAAAATTCGGTGCAAATGAAAAACTTCGAATGTGATTCAATATGTCGTGTTGGGTTGTAAAAACAACGCGGAAGATTTTTTCAATTCCCGTGAGTGAAAAAACCGGTCCTTTTTCTGAGGCAGAATTTGGTGAGATCCATCTGATTTATAATCAATCATAAATGCATATTTCCATACATTACTAAATACGCGCCAGATTTCGAAACATCACATTTCGAAATCTGGAAGTGTGTTTGCAGTACCATTATTTATATCATAACGGTAGTTTTTACATACATACAAGTAACCCCGGAATGGACGTGAATTACCAGGCATTTTGAAATGGGTTGCTGAATCTGCAGTAGAGATATTGCTTTCTAACTCCCGGACTAAACTTGCTTTAAATTATTACATCAAGGATTGTTGTAAGCAAATTTCTTCCAGCCGGCCAGTGGGGGTTAGATTGAATACATACACATTAAGGAAGTTTGTTTTGCTTCTTTATCGATCTCAAAAACACAACTGCAAAATCATAAAAAAAAAGTGAACAAGAACATTCAACTTAGATTTCAACCGTGTTGATCTGCGTGAGAGCCAGCTATCTTATCGCCCGCTCTATCTACATTTCACAAGTTAAAAGTATATGGATTTATGATGATTGTAGTAGATAGAGTTAGTGTTGAATAAATAATGAGTAGAATCGAGTGAGCGTGAAGCGTGATAGTCCGTATGTAAACGGAATCTCATAGGTTAGAGAATTTATGAGGTACCTAAGCTCGTTGAAGACATTCTTGTGACGAATTTTGATGGAGCAGCAGCAGTAGCAGCAGCAGCAGTAACAGCAGCAGCAGTAACAGCAGCAGCAGTAACAGCAGCAGCAGTAGCAGCAGGAACTGCGGCAGAGCAGTCAAGGAGAGTGCAGCCGACAACATCGCGGATTCGTGTAGCCGTGACCGAGGCTGGAAACCTCGGTCCGGTCACGACAATGGCGTAGCCGGTAGCAGCATATAGTGTAAAAGTGAGTATGAGGCAATGGGAAAAAATACACTGAGAAAATTTTCGGAGTATTATTGCCATGACCTGATGGATGGTAAATGAGAATTACCATGACCTGATGGATGGTAAATAAGAATTACCATGACCTGATGGATGGTAAATAAGAATTACCATGACCTGATGGATGGTAAATAAGAATTACCATGACCTGATGGATGGTAAATAAGAATTACCATGACCTGATGGATGGTAAATAAGAATTACCATGACCTGATGGATGGTAAATAAGAATTGCCATGCCCCGATGGATGGTAAATAAGAATTACCATGACCTGATGGATGGTAAATAAGAATTACCATGACCTGATGGATGGTAAATAAGAATCACCATGACCTGATGGATGGTAAATAAGAATTACCATGACCTGATGGATGGTAAATAAGAATTGTCATGCCCCGATGGATGGTAAATAAGAATTACCATGACCTGATGGATGGTAAATAAGAATTACCATGACCTGATGGGTGGTAAATAAGAATTACCATGACCTGATGGATGGTAAATAAGAATTACCATGACCTGATGGATGGTAAATAAGAATTACCATGACCTGATGGATGGTAAATAAGAATTACCATGACCTGATGGATGGTAAATAAGAATTACCATGACCTGATGGATGGTAAATAAGAATTACCATGACCTGATGGATGGTAAATAAGAATTACCATGACCTGATGGATGGTAAATAAGAATTACCATGACCTGATGGATCGAGGCTGGAAACCTCGGTCCGGTCACGACAATGATCACTTGAAACCAAATTATATAAATAAATGACATTTGACGGTTGTTATAATTGATCAAAGTTATAGTTGAATTGAGTACAAGATGAACAGTTGAATCTATTAGGTAGATATGATTGAGTTGACGGTCGAATTAATGTTGAAATAACTATAGGTTTCTTTCGAACAACAATATTTCTCCATGTGAAAGTAAATATTAGGATTTTTATCTTTACTTAACGAATTTTTTCTCCGTGTGATTTAACCCACGATATTCTGCTCAGTAAGCATAAACGTTTGCCACTAGGCAAACGAGCTCCTTTGTATTCACATTAACAAATAAAGCGATTAACGAAACTTGAATGTGGAGGGGCTTGAGATTAAACTCATGATGTTCTACTCTGTAAGCAAAAATGGTCACTCAAAGGCTACCAAGCCCCTCATATCAACACGATCGCGTTGTTATTGCAACAATTCAAAACCGGACTCGAAGGTGACGTTGATGACGATGTTAAGTTGCTCAAAACACACGATAATCAAGCAATGTTACTATAAGCCTCCTTAATATGATAGGACCTGGGATTTATTCAAACACAAACTCGACGGCACACAGTGGGGCAGCGAAGCCATTCGCGTGGCCAAAACCTCTACCGCCGTTGGTTTGCTTTCTACAGTGATACAATGTTCTACAAAGTTGCTCAAAATTAAAAGCGCCATCTTTTGAAAGTTTCATATTAGTTCTTTTTTTTTTTTTTTTTTTTTTTAGTTCTTTATTAAGGAGATTTTTAGCCTATGGCTAGTTGGCCTATGGCTAGTTCATCTCCGAAGATTCATATTAGTTCATTGTTACGCCACATAGGTGGCGCTCAAGTCTATCTTTTGAATGGAGCATCCTAGCCGAATGGTTTTTCCGGCAAAGTTGTGTAATTTGGAAATGTTGTCGAAGACATTGAATATCGGGCAATTAGAAAAACTTACCTCTAAAATCGCGTTTTTTTTTCTTTTTTTTTCACCTATATACGTCTAAAGTATAAGTTTTATACTCTGCTAATTATCAAAATAGTTTGACTCATCCAATAAATACCCATTATTTTATATATCATTCTTTATTATAAAGATATTAACATAAATGTCTTAAAAAAGTGATGCATAAAAATGTCAATTACTCTAAATATAGCAAAAAGTAGCAGCCAATTTTTTTACAGTGATTAGTGTTGACCTTGTTGGGTAAAATAACAACCACAGTGTAACAGGCAACTGCAGGCATTTCCATATAACATCATTTGAATATTACATATGGTTAATTCTTTCGAATTTGTTGAAATTTTGCTATAGGTGATAAGCTTAGATTTATATTTGTTCGAGGTAAATTGTGGACTGTGAACTGTACTATTCATTTTTAAATCGATTATTGTAGCTAAGTAATGCAAGCAAGGCTAGAGTTTGAAAGGAGCTCGAAAATGAACACTTAAATTGTAATGAAATGTATTTTCGTTACTTAATCTTTTATACCTATTTACCTTCAATCTTCTTCACTCGAAAGCAATGTTGGTGGTACTGGTGACTCTAGGAGACTTGAAACTGCTGGTTTAAAATTTCCATCCTTTCTCGTTGGAATGGATCTCATTGTGGATAGAAGTGAATCTGATGAAAGCAGCATATTATGGAGAAACATCCTCCATAGTGTCCTTTCGATTTGTTTTCCCACTGCGTCGTTCCCGAAATTTTCTGAAGTCTTTATTTCTGGCTTCCTGAGCCTCCTTGCTTAAAATACCAATTGGAAGCAATGCAATTTGAATTGCTTGGGATCCGTGGATTAAAACCTTATGGACAGTGGCTGGCATTGGATACCATTTATAAAGGCTCACATAAAGACGAGCAGTTTCTTCAGCAAAATTTCGAAATGCTATTATGTTGATCGAAAATCCGGAAGACAACGTACGAAGAATTGTATCGCATCGGCCGATTAATTCTTCATTAATACCAGTTATTGCACTTGTTTGGGCTGCGTTAGTGAAGAATTTGCGTGTAGAATTGCCATCATTTGTCGAGCCATGACCTTCTTTCACCATGTAAACAAGTAATCCAGTCTCTTCTTTAAATCGACGCTTTATTCCAGCTCCTCGCATTTCAATTTGGGCTTTCATAGCTTTTGTTGTATGCCAGCATTTGGATTTCAAGCGATAGCTTACATGTAATAACCATTAAAAGAATCGAATGTAAGCATGCCGTGTCGACAAACCGAGTTATAAGCAATTTTCATCGACTTGTCTTTGCATAACATTATCCAAATCATTCATGTCTTTCGGAAGAGCACCCCACACATTACACCTCTGTGCAGACTTAGTGTTAGTCACATTTTTGGGCTACTTTCACAAAGTAAACTACGACTGACGTGATGATTTTACCAGGGTACAAACATTCCACATCTTTTAAGCTATCTCGGCTGAGCTCTATTGCGATTTAAAACGATTCTTTTCTCCTTTATACTTCACCGGACCGCCCCGATTATGCGTTAAACTACCAAATCAAAACCACCAAACCACATAATCAAATACGACCCGCCGTCACTACCGTGAGTCTTCATCCACCGGCCTCATGATCGTGCTAAGGACACACCTAACAACACATCAAATACTAATCGGTCAAGTGACGTCAATCTATCCAGCGGGACAAACTTAATGAATTTCAAAGTTGATACGTGTTTTGGAATGTACCAATAGCGTACCATAGCATACCTTCAAGGATTTTGAACGTACCTCAAAGCTTCCTGGAAAACCCGTGTCCCGTTGGATACACATACGATTTCGGCAATGACCGCGTGGATCGATCAGATTTCCACGGAAATGTGATGTACCAAATGAGTACTTTACGAATATGTTTTTCATTTTTAACGTACCACTCATTTTAACTTAAATGCTTATACTAAACCGGTTTATATATAAATAACGACCACAGAACTGGACTCCTCGAGAAATTTTAGACCGATTTCATATAAAAAACATTATACTTAAGTTCATTCAAGCCAATTTGAAGGCCAAAAACTGTTTTTTTAATTGCATACTTTAAAAATATGCTGATTGCGAACAAACACGTTAAAAATCTTAAATAATTATTGGGACGCATGGTGCTGTTTGGAAAACTCAATCATAAGATATCCTTGAACACTTTCTGATCGGTCATGACCAACGTTCCTCAATGAAAGTCACTTTCTGATAGAACTTACAATCAATTAAGATAAAAATTCATATTATTTTCGAAAATTCCTTTCTAACGAAGGTACCGTGCCGATTCAAATTTCGGACACTTAAACTCGAATTTCGGACACTTTTAAAAGTTGATTATCTCGGTCGAATATGATCCACATGTCTTGTAAATTTTAAATTTTTTTGACTAGTGCCCTCCACGATCATCTAACATTATTACTTTGTTTCTAACTGGATGTAATATTTAATTAAAAATGAAAGTGTCCGAAATTTGAATCGTCCGAAATTTGAATCGGAACGGTATATCAGAGAAAACCCGATCAAATGATTAGCTATCATTCACCTTCGGTAAAATTGAATGTTTGAATATAAGATTATTATTTTTTAAATAGCTGGTAAGTTCTATTAGAAAGTGAATTTCATTTAGGTACGTTGGTCATGACCGATCAGAAAGTGTTCAAGGGATATATTATGATGGAGTTTTCCAAACAACACCATGCGTCTCCATAATTATTTAAGATTTTTGACGTTTTTGTTCGCAATTAGTTTATTTTTCGGGGATGCAATTTAAAAAAAAACCCTGTTTTTGGTCTTCAAATTGACTATAATGCACTTAAGTATAATGTTTTTGATATGAAATCGGGCTAAAATTTTTTGAAAAATCCAATTCCGTGGTCAGAATTTATATATAAACCGGTTTGAAAAGTTTAGTATAAGCATTTAAGTGAAAATTAGTGGTACGTTAAAAATGAATTACATATTCGTAAAGTACGCATTTGGTACATCACATTTCCGTAGAAATCTGGTCGATCCACGCGGTCATTTCCGATATCGTTTATCTCTCCACGTGTTTTTCGGGAAGGTTTAAGGTACGTTCAAAATCCTTGAAGGTATGCTATGGTACGCTAATGGTACATTCCAAAACAGGTATCAACTTAGAAATACGATAAGTTTGTCCCGCTGGATAGACAACGTGACAGACAAAGAACTACTAAGCCAAGCAAACTTCTTGTTCAGGGAAAATTCAGAAGCAGAAGAACGGTACACACTACGAAAAAGTCATGTAAATTTCCGTGCCCTGAGTGGCAGAGACGAACCAGCCAATGGCTGAAAGTCTCTATAATAAAGAAATCAATCAATCAATCAATCCGTGCCCTGAGACCGGAACATGCAAGCGGCCCAAATGACATAAGAATCAGTTGAAAGAAACGAGAAAATCAATTCAATCAAGCTTACTTTTCATCGAGTTGCATATGCTTCGGTTTAGGAACACTTAATTTTACATGACATGTTTGTTTACGTTCCATAATTTACGTCAAAGATGGATTACGTCTCTTGTAAAAATAGTTATTTCTAACTGTGTACTATACATTCTGCCATAAGTTCACAAGCCCAATTTCAAATACCAGCTTCGTTTGAGTTTTGAACAACCGAACAAGGATGGAGTAATAGAGAGGCAAATTTTGGATCGTAGGCAGTTCGCAAATGAAACCTTCGATGCATTTGTGGGAGCCATAGAGAAATAAGTCCCTACAGCTAACAAAACCGGTGACTGAAAGCAGAAAACTGGAATTTCTAATGGCGAATATGGGAACCGCAACCGTTCCTAACGTTCTTTACAATTGTAAGGATTGACGATTTGATAATGGTGTTCCATAGATTGAACAAGTCAATGTACCAGAATCACGTAAACGGAAACCGAAATCGACATCGCCAATTCACTTGAAGAAACTGAGGATGAGGAGGAAATCGCTTTGAAGAAAAATTTCTTCCTAAAATTTACCCGTACAAAAATTCAGCATCATTCATTAAGTTTTACTAATAGTTTGGGGCAGTGTAAAGGGTTTACAATAATATCCCACCTATCCTATATACAATCTGGCATCACTTATAAAAAATACGTTCTTGGTTGCTGAGTTCATTTGCGTTTGGTAACTTAGGGCATATCTGTCAAACAGATTTAAAATGGTCCGAGCTGAGCCAACGAATTTCCTCGGTTATTGAAGCTCCCTAAAGGGTGGAGACATGATTGTTCCAAATACGTTCGCCAAAACCTTTCCAACCACGAAACAGTGAACACGGTGATAGTAGACAAATTGTAAGGTGACAAGTCCGGGTAGACAGTCCTTTGACGATTTCCGCGATTTTCACGACTGAAAGTTGAAATCCGCGACAAATTCGTGTAAATAGCGACATCCACGTAATTTACAAAATCCGCACCTGCACCGTTTGACAAATTCATATAAATATCTGCGATACATAGCGCACACGACGCATTTCGCGCCAAATGGTATTCGGAGCTGGCAGCACCCTCTCAGATTTCAATGAAACTTTCTAGATGTGTGGACCTTGACTAAATAAGCCACTTTGAATGTACATAGTTTTTTTTCCAAAATTTATCAAGAGAAACCTTTGAGAAGGGTTAAAAAGAAGCCGATTTTTTTCAAAAAAATATTTTAGAAAAATGACACCTCCTACAAAATTGTGTTGCATGGATGACTTTTAGGATACTGAACAAAATTCCATTAGAAACCAACATTAAAAAAATTGACTTTTTAAAATTTGAAGTCGATTTCAAAAAAAATCGCCATGTGTTGCCAGCTTTGATTCGATTTGGCGCGAAATGTGTCACACGTTATTAACACTGGATTTGGCGTAATTTACGCGATATTTCATGTAAATTTAAGCGCAATTTCGCATAAATCTGCAATATTGCATACAAGGTAACTGTGTAAGCAATTTAGATATTTATGCCAACTATAGATCAAAATTAAGCGAGAGGCGATTTAACGTGACAGTTAAAATTCAGAACTTTTTTCTGTGTATTTTAACAGCCCTGCAATTTAATTTCTAAAAAAATATCTATTCAATACGTCTAAAACAATTTAATAAAATCGTCACCTAAAGCGTTTTACACTTCTTTGATTTTTCAATAGATCCATTTGCATGAAAATCATATTTTCTTCCAAAGGAAGCATAACTGTTTGCTTTCGTTAATGTTTTTTGAAAAACTTATCATGAACTTGATTTAAGCTGGAACACTAGTGCCATAACTAGCACACTTCCCCTAATCAGCTAAGTCAAATCGAGTGCTCTAAACCCAACAAACTCGAAAATTAAAAAGGTCAATGCTGTTTCCGCATCTGAAAGAAAGAAAAACTTCCGCACAGCAAACTATAATTTTCCTCTTAGTTGCAATCATCCATTCTTTCGCGCAGCCTTTTTAGCATCCGGCTACGAACTACCTGAGGCAGCTTCACTAGAATATTATTACCGTCATTATAAAATGGATGCATATGCAAGCGTAACGCAACCCGCTTGCAGCCACAGCAACGAGACGACTTTTAATAAATAGTCGTTAAGACAGCACGTTGCCAGGTTTCGGAATAGGGTGGGTTCATAACAATTTTAAAGATGGAGGACTGGGCCAGGTTAAAGCCCTACATTAAAAGTATTGACGACTGAATTCAGAATACTGAAAAAAGTTATTCCAATTGAACATGGCAGTGCATTTTGAGAGTTCGATTGGAACAGCTTCTGGTAGTCTTCCATACTTTTACTACAGGCTAATCAGTGACTGGGTAGATCGCACTCATTTTTGCATGCTGTATGGAGTTGTCAAAAAATGAGTAAACTGGTTTTACTCCGATGAGTGGGATCAACCCAGATACTGGGTAAATCTTTCTGATATCTATTTTTCCTAAGTTCAAAATCGCGCACTTTGAACGGGCGATCTTTGCGCAGTGAGTTTCGAAATTAGTGTTTATAAGTGAAGCAGTGAAAATGGAGCAGCTACGTAATAGCCTGGATGGCGAAAGCTATCAGTAGCTAGTTGGTAACGTATACAACTCTAACAAATAGTTCGTTGGTATCAATAAATACAGAATTGTCAATTTCATAATATTTTTTCAATATTCTTCCTGGACGAATTAATGTATATATAAAGCATTCAGCATTCGTTTCTACCAATATGGGTAAGGTTTACTCAGTTGACAAATGTCATAATCTGAGTAACCGTTATCCAGTTTCCTGCGAAGGGCACGTTTACTCAAATTTGAGTAAAATCATGGGTAACTTCCCTTTGGGCTGGACTCAAAAATGAGTAGCCTTAAAATAGCGTGTAGAGCGGTTTAGGCTTGATACCAACAGGCTGAATAACGGCGCCGGTGGTTGGATTACCTCTCACCCCAGCAGGCCTGGGTTCAATCCCAGTCGGCGCCGCCGGGATATTCTGAGGCATAACGCCTTCCTTCGGATGGGAAGTAAAGCCGTTGGTCCCCGGTTCATGAGTTGATGGGTCGATAGGTAGGGTCCAGGTGTGGGAGCTGCCTTCCTGGCGCGTCGGTAGCATTAGGTTTTGCACCGTCGGGGTTAACCTCAATCTGATGACAGTTTAGTGGTACTGTTTACGTGAACTTAGTCAACTTTTTCTTGGGTGGATTTTCTCGATAATTTTTCAAACTGCAGTGAGATGTAAACCACATTTCTGCAGATGTAAACCAATCCTTGCAACGCGCTGTTTCTCGACAATTTTCAAGTTAAAATTCGGAAATTTTAGAAATTTTTTTCGAAAAAACGACTAAGTGCTTTTAAACAGTACCACTCAACTGTCAAAGAGGTTCAGCCGATTAACACTGAGTTCATTTGTGACGTCACGCTGCAGTACCTAATTGGTGCTCAGCACGGAAAACAAGATTGACGGAAAACAAACAACCTGAACGCCAGTAGGCCGAATGAGGCCAAGTCGCAGGTATCACTAGGTTAAATCTGTGCGGTGTGGAGTCAATCGAAGTGATTGTCAAAAATTCCAACTGGTGCTGTCAACAAAATCCAGCAGTCAGGACCAACACTAAAGGCTACGTTCCTTACGGGGATACATATAAGTAATTCGGTAAAAAATCATCGGTTGGTATATGCATATCATTATTTTTTTTTTATTTGAGAATACATTTTCAACTATAAATAAAATAAATATGAAGACATTTGGTAACAAAATTGCTGAAATATTCTTATTTGAAGTTAGTGGTTTGAAAAAAAGGGTGGAGTTGTGCACAAGACTCGATGTAGACTACGTTGACATGTTTGGTAAACTTCTCGTGCATTTTTCTTCATATTGATTTAAAATACAGTAGAAGTAACTTATTTCCTCATTTTACACCATTTCCTCTCCTTGACATGTCAATTCCTCACCCTTATTAGTTATTTTTCTGACTGTTTCTGGACTTTTCGTAAGGAATATTTCCGCATATGAAACCCTTGGCTTTAATCCCCCGTTATTAAATGTATTCTCCATGCACACTTCAATGCTCATCCCATCTCCGTTGAATAATTGTTATGAATAACACGTTAAACCAAACACTTGATCGCAGTGGGATACCTCCGGTGGAAAATCGTTCACAAGCACGTATTGCACAGCCCAAGTAACGCTGTAAGTTTTATTGAGGTTTTAAAGCACTCTACAAGTCTAAATCATGGTGTACAGTACCCTCATAAAACCTAAATTGTTACTTGGGAGGTAAACAATAAACCCGCCAATTCGGATTGATTTTGTTATATAAAGCTAACATACGACCTCACTTTATTTCCATCAGCAGATACGAAAATTTGATAAAAACTGGAACGCGCAAAAATTGGTCGACAAAAAATTGCTTCTTTCAGTCAAAATTCTTATCACAAAAATCTTCTTATTTTTCTCTTGGTAGTTCAATTCATATATTTAAAGGAAAAAATGTTCGTTTATTATTTTGGTTTGCCAAATCCGAACTTCCGCTCAACCCCTTCCATTAAATTGTACACAGACCATCGACCTTATTCGCCGCCGAACGCCAGTTAGATTTAAACTGCTGCTCGTTTTCCATGGATTTATTAGTTTTTTTGAGATTCCATTTGACCAAGGCCCAATACCGTTCGATAGGGCGGAGTTCTGGGCTGTTGGGAGGGTTGTGGTCTTTGGGTACCATAACCACGTTGTTCGCATCGTACCACTCGATTGCCTTTTTCCATAGTGACAGCTCGCCAAGTCCAGCCAGAACAGCACAGGTCTATTATGCTGTTTTAGGAATGGTTATTTTTTCCGGGAACTTCGATAAGTTGATGGTTTTGAAAATTGCAGCCACCTTCCCTTTTCCTGATACGGTCGAACTTTGTGAGTAGATTCGTAAACAGTTTTCGGGACCGCTGCTTTTCCGACGTTTTTTGTTTGTAATCTCGGTTCACCACCTTCACCTTCTTAAACGTCGACAACCCGCCTCGTTTCTTGGCCCACTGCACAGTAGTATGGGAGACATTGAACTTGCCAGCGACGTCCCGGATATAGAGGTTAGAATTCCGCTTATATTTCATCGCCACCTTCTTCGTCGTCACTGCCACGTCCGGATTACGATTGCCGCCGCTTCCAGGCTTCCTGGCGGTTGACAGACGCTCCCCGAACACTTTTAAAACGTTCAGAAATTTTGCCAACTTGGCGTGTGAGAACGTCGGATTCTCTTGCTGCGCGAGCAAAATTTTGACACGCTGCTCCTCTTGCTTGGATGTCATTTTGAAAACCCATCATAGCAACCATTGTATATACACTCAACTTCCAAATACAGCATTTCAGGTTATTTTTTATGCATTTTTAACAGAATACACCAATTTGAAGTTGACCAATTTTTGCGCGTTCCAGACTTTAATCGATTAGTTGGCTTCGATTATTGCACGATTATTTAAATTTTCATTGGAAGTATGAGTTGAATTTATTTTAGTGTATAAAGACCACCAAGCCAACAGAGCATCGATTAAACTATGTTCCATCCCAACTTGAAGTTCAGAACGTCTATTGGCCAAGAAGGGGAGGTGGCTGTCAAATACGAACAATCGTCACCTACCTCGCATAACTGGTTCCAAATGTAAACAAGCCATAAGGAACCTACAGCGTTTGTTTACGATTGGAACCAGTTTCATACAAGATGATCAGTAGGCTGATTTGACAGCACGTCTCAGCTATTGGCGTCTTGCAGTGAAACTTTTCCAAGCTTTCGCCTCCTACATTTCGAAGGGAGAACTACTAGAAGAAGGATAGTTTCTGAATTTTCCAAGTAAAACAGACGATTTTTGGGGCAAATCGGTCCATAAAGAAAAACTAATAATTTCCTGTGGAAATTTTTGCTTGAATCGTGTAAGAAAACGTGTTTGAAAACTAATTGTTACTATTTCGGTATGGATCGGAGATGTTTTCATGGAAAATAATGCATAACAAGTTTGCACCCACAGCAAGAGGTTACCTCCTGCGCAGCTGCATTTTTCGGAAAATGGTGAATATGTGCGATTTCCACTAAGATGAAAGTGGAAATTAAGTGAACTTACGTAGGAAAAGTTGTATCATGCTGGTGATAATAGAGAATTGGTTCTATAGGACGCCAATATTCAATAAATGTTCATTTTGGCCTTTTCTAAGCAAAAATATTGACACTCACGAAAACGCAACGGAACTTGCTTTACTCAACACGCACCATACTATAAAATTGTGCTAGATGGTTTTCAAAGTGATAACAAGATGACAAATCATCTTTATTTTGAGTAATTGAGCAATTTACTTCTGTTATCATATTTACGATGCAGCATTGATGAAGCCGCGAAATGAAATGAATATATCTTATGAAAGTTCATCTGGAAAAGTCAAAGATATGCACATCAGTCTGATCGTAAAAACGTTTTCTTCTTCAATTCGAATGTTATATTGGAAGGATTTTACACAGGCTTGATGAAAATTATGGTTTAATGCTAATTTTCACGAATTTTACATGCAGTCTGTCAAGGGTTGATGCATAAATTATGTCACACTCTAAGGGGGGAGGGGAGGTCAAAGATTTTGTGACAAGCAATGCATTAGGTATAGAAAAAACGTCACGATAGGGGGGAGGGGTAATTTTTTGCACGATTTAGCGTGACATAATTAATGCATGGGCCCAAACATTATCATCATCATGCAGTGGCGACATCTGCGTTGAGCTTTTACGGCAATCTTCCAATAAGGCTGTCCACGAGACAGTTGCGTTCAGTTGACTTTTTCGTTTACCAAGAACTTTTGACAGATCACAGTAAAACTAACAGTTTATTCTCATATGAAGTTCTGCTTTTTTATGTTTACATTCAGCACCATGAAAACCAGATCACTCACACACTCCATATTTCTAGCTGTCAGTTCCACTGAGAAACGTCTCTTGGATCACCTTATTCTCTAAAGCAGATCAGACAATGAACCACTAGTCAAGGTTATTTTTGACGCAGATGGCGCTGTCCCATTGGTAGTAAGTAATAAAAATCCCCATATAGACATTTGTATATGTGGAAATGATAAGCTTTTGATGCATATTCATGTAAAAAGAAGTTGACCGCATCCTAAAGAAATAATTCCTAGACTTTGTCATTAACTTTTTTCTGGAAATTTTCTTAAACAAACTATAATTAAATAAAAAAGTTTTTTCCCATACATTTTTAACCGCTTTACTAACAGTCCCCAGATCGTCAAAAATTTCAAATTTGAGAAAGGAAATTCTCTCTCACGAGCTCAATATCTCACCATGCCATGTATTTTGATGACATTTGATTTGTGATTTCCCTCTCACATACTACAACATGACACTGCAAAACATGTCTGGTACCTCTACATATGCAATTAGCTTATCATCCGAAGTCCCTCATTTTTTTACATATTCTGCACAAAAGATACTTTATGCCCCGCCCCATTCATAAAAATCGGCGGGAATTCCTGTGAGGGATGAGCTATTTTGTGGGCAGAATGTGTGAAAAAGGAGGGACTTCGGATGTTAATCTAAATGCATATATAGAGGTACCAGACATGTTTTGCACTGCACTGTCCTCTGTGAACAATTAACGGAAAACAGATTATGCATAGTTTCCGATAGATGTCACCGCAAACAACAGCAGTGACATCTGATGGAAAATGGATGCAGAAGCCTGCCAAATGGTTAATTACAAAGCTGAGAAACCATTTGTCTGGCACTCATCTCAACATGATACTATTCTTACAATCTGTTGGAGAAGATGTTTGGTTTGAGTAAGTGTTTTTTTTTTTTAGACAATGAAATTGCAGTCCAAAGAAAAAATCAATTCGTCGTAAAGATGCAAGTTGTATTTTCTCTCACTATATTTCTAATAAAAATGTTAATAAGCGTTAAGGAGTAAAGATGTATTTTATTGAATTGTTATATCTCGAAACAATAATGTACACATGATGCAAGGATGAATAATCTACAGCTAGTTAAAACACCTTCTTATTGAAGATGGTTTTCTTTGTTATCAGATAGTATTAAAATTAATCGATTATTTCGTTAATCGATTATTTCATGTAGATTACGATGCCGATTACTATCAATAAAAACAAGTAATTGATTGGTAAACAGTTGGGAAAATCGGACATCACTAAATATGCGTTCAACTTGCCGGTGTTCATGCGACCTGCAGTTCACTTTCTGACGCACGTTTAGCTGCGGTCTTCATCAATCCACGAGTCGAGTGATCCCCTGCCTAGGGTTTGCTTTCAAAATTTCGAGAGCAACAAAAAGGGTAAAATACTGGTTTGGGTATATCCCATGTATATCTGCATGGGTCGGGTTGGCAAATCATCGCGGACTGGCACTGCACACCACTGGCGCACGGTACGTTACATTCGTACACCATACGAGTAACACCGGTGCACCTCTCTCTTCGTCGCCTGGTCACAGAGTCCTCAGAAAACACACACAGGGTAACGTGTTCGGTTGGCGGTTGGCCTCAGGGTCAGGTCAGAGTTGGGTCGACCTGACCCACCAGACACACGTTCGATCTGGAAACAGGAAATTTCTTGATGGGTAAGAATCATACGTAACCTTGTTACGACTTTTACTTCCTCTAAATCATAGAGTTCGGTCATTTTCAGCGAGTCAAATGTAATCCCGAGGGACTAGCAAATGTTCACCTTCAAAGACCCGGCACTACCAAATATTAAGGGCTCGTGACCAAAGCCAACCAATAGCGTTCGATCTAATGGACATTGAAAAACTTCTAATTTTTGAAACTAAAGCAAATTTGATGGTATGGAACCTTTAAAAAAACAATTTGAGACTTCGAAAATTTGAACTTAAAACTAGAACATGTATCAAGAATATTGAACTAACAAACCAAATTTAAAAAAAAAGTTGGAAGGGTTGTATACTAGATACGACCGCAGGGTTGGCGTTGGATAACGTCTGTTATGTGTTGTACTTAATTGTGTATATTATATTTTAGGAATATTCCTTAATAACTCTTTTGCGAAAGTTTGGTGGCCCTGAAAAGGGCCGTTGTGTTGAATGTTGTTGACAATGATGGAACGGGCGACCTTGTTGGACGCTTATATAGTAGAACAGAAAATATCAGAGGTGTAAGATACTCGCATACGTACGTTAAACTCTTTCTTAATAATGTTGTGGCCCTGAAAAGGGCCATTTTTCCAACGCGCTCGGCATAGTTGCCCTTGCGGAGCAAACGGTGAATACGACCGACTGAGAACTGCAGCAGCTGGGCATTCCATGACGGCGGCCCAGTATACCGGAGCACTGGCACCAACGCACTCGGCGTAGTTGCCCTTTCGCCCCCAGGCTCTGCTGCCGCTGCTCAGCTGCCGTTGCTCTGCTTCCGCTGCTCTGGTACTGCTGCTCTGCTACTCTGCTGCTGGGTCGACGATCGGATAGACAATGATGGAACGGGTGACCTTGTTGGACGCTTATATAGTAGAACAGAAAATATCAAAGGTGTCAGATACTCGCATCTGATGTTTCGGTTGGAGAAAGTATAAGAATATAAAAAAATCAATCGATTTTCACCATCTTTAGACAATGGTTTACTTTTAACCATTTTTCAATAGTTTACAGAATGAAATCAATAGTTTTGAAACATTCAACAAATCGCTAGTAATATTTCCAATCGATTTATGCCATTATCTCGTAAATCTATCGATAGACGGTTGAGTTATTATCGTTCAAAATCTTTTAATTTTTCGTAACGCATCCAAAATAACTGTTTTCAATTTTGTACCCCCGTATGTTGCTGAAAGACGTTATCCAACGTCAAAAAGTTAAAGGTTGTATCCAAGACATGACCTTAGATTTGACGTAGGATTACAAAAGGTAGTTATGTTGTCAAAGCAAATGTAAAGTAAATATTAAATTGATTTCTTAACTCGTTATCAGCAACAAATTTCTAGAGGTTGACATTCGGAAGCAATTTGAGAGTTCTGTTTTTAACGTGCTCTGTCGATGTTCATGTAGTACAAGCCAATCCTGGACGATATGTCTTGGATTCAAGCTTATGAGCCATTTGTGGTCCTGAAAAGGACGGATGGGATGGAAGCTTGGAAGCTAGTTAAGAACAATTCTGTGGAAATTTTTCCCCCATGTTTTTGGAAATGCTGGCGGAGTGGAAATGGAATATTAAGGGGAAATGGATGTAATGTCGGACTAAATGCCCCTAATTTGGGCCCATACATAAATTCAGCAATCGACTTATTTTCAATGGCGACCAAAAATATCCATTAGTACCATCCCAGTGACGTGTTCATCTAGATAAAATTGATAAATATCAGATTTTTAGCGATGGGACCATTCTTAGATCCATACGCTAACATTAGAACCATTTTCCCTATTAGGGAAACACATCAATCAAATAATCTGAGCCTACCGGACGGTACCTACGTTTATACTTTTCGGTGCAAATTTTGAGCCCCTTCTATTAAGAGAATTCGGCAATTTGGCATTATGCTCTTCATAGGAGGGGCTTAAAATTTGCACCAAATGCATAAAGATTGGTACTATCTGGCATGTTCAGTGTTTGGTATCAATATTCGGCGACTGTGCTAGGGAAACCCCATCATGGAAACGCCTCGTTTTCTGATGACAAAATTACGTAGTTACGTACGCGTACGTAAAAAAGCGAATATTTATTCGAGGAATTTTTTGCTCAAATTTTTCCAATCGCGATCAATCATATAAATTCGAGATTTTTTTGCTTTTTCTACCGTCTTGGAGAAAACCTTACGAAGCTACCACATGGTCATGTGGTATTCGGTCATTGCGAGAATTTGTATGTACCACTTCAATTCTGTTGTGTGTTTGACGGCAAAAGTTTGGTTGCTGGGTACATTATCAAAGAGCGTTGGGGGTGATGTGGCTGGCAGCAAGGCGAGCGAACGTTCAATGCAAATGAGCTCTAAAACAACAATAATTTATGGTGATCCTAAAAAGAACTGTTTTCTCGTGATGGTTGAGTAATGCTGAGCTATTAGGGTGTTCAACACGGAGTAGGCTGGCGAGCTGTATGTTGTTTGAAGCAAGGGTGACGCGCTTGGCATAGATGACCCGCAGCGACTCACGAAGAAACTGATTCAGATCCATAGCGCGACTTCTTCCTCCTTCTATGGATGCTCATGTGGGCTCTACAGCTCACTGCTTGCAGGCTGCCTTTCGTTGTGTACTGGAGAACAATGTTCAACGCCACACGCTGAAAGCACTGCTGCTGCTGCGGACACCGACGACCGGACACTACCACACACGGTGATTGAATAAGCACCGTTCAGTGAGACAGGATCGAATTCAATTTTTAAATCTGTGTTAGGGAATGCGCTGTTTGCAGGCAATCGGTGATAATTTTCATCATTGCAACAGTTGGACATTTGTGATTCAACCTATTGAAAATTAATAAAGTGTTCATTTAAGCAGATTGGTTGATACATTTGCAATGGCTTGGCTTGTTTAGAATTAATATCCATCTGCTATTAACAGAGTTATATGTGGTCAAAACTTCACCTCTTTTCGTGATGCGGTCGATTTTGGTTTTTTGAAATTGCACCCCCAATATGTTGCCGAAAGACGTAATCCTTCGTCAAAATATTATGATGCAAAGTTAGGTGGAGGGACAGTCCCCTCCTGGCGTCGCCCATGGAGAACGGGCAAGATTGTTGCAGAAAAGCAAAGCTGAGATGCTCATCCCGGCAAAACTGAAGCACATCCTGTGTTCCGTTTTGCCTTCCTTCAGGGATAACGAGGCTCTGGAAAAAGCAAATCTTTTCAACCTTTCCACCGTTCTTTTGTGTCTATCCACACCGACTGACGTCACTCACTCATTTCCTCTAGTCCCGAGGCGGAATGGACGGATCACTATCAGCATTCGCGACGACGACGACGACGACGACGCGGGTCAGGGAGCATTCGCGATGTGGTTGTCCATCCATAACGCTGCTGACTGGCGGGTTGGGTGGGATAATTAAAAAGCTCTGTTGATGCTGATGAAAAGGAAAGCAACTTTTCTGAACGGCTTTAATTGGGTTGTCGAGATGTTTCGAATGAGCGTTTCATTCAGTTTTGAAATTATAGGAGCTAACATTTCCCATTTGTTCGAAACACCACAAGAAAGTTGAAGTTGAGTTGAACCAGTCGTGGTGCGGGAAATATATTGCTTATAGGTTATTTATATTAATCATATAACTGACTTTCAATGAGCATTTGTTGCTGCTTTGCCATATCTCTTCCCAGCATTTCATTTCCGTAACAGTCTTTAAATGCAATAACGAGCCGGCCATGTATCGATCATAAATCATCCTCCCATGGGTAATCCAATGTGGTCAATTTTAATCTATTTCCGATGGATCATTGTGAGCATGACGGATGTTTTTCTCCAGACCATAAAAACTTCCACCTGCCCTCGTCCCCCAACTTTCACAATACGTTTATTTGAACACATCTGGTATGTCCAAATGGAACGAGAAAATGTTTGTTTTTTGTTCCTTTCAAGAAAATGACCCCATTTCGCGTTATCAAAGTTGTTTACGTTTACTGCCCCAACCGTAGTAGCAGGATAACAATACACGGCCGGGATGGACGACGACGCACAATTCTGGGAAATTGTATCTGGAGCGGGAGTCATTTGCCTCCTGTCAGTGGCCATTATTGTCTGCGGAGCGATTATGGGATGATAAAATGCGAAGTTAGTGGTTCGTTTGCAATTTTCCAGGACATTGGGATTAGAGTGGATGGGTTCGGAAAAATCGGAATCTGATGAGCCGATTAGGTTAGCTCGTGTATTGGGTTCAAGCTGACCGAGACAAGCAAAAATATTTACGAAAGAGCACCTTATTTAATCACTCTTCTTCATTCAGTCGAGTAAGTCGAGGGTGAAAAAAAGAACCACGGGTTCTCGTTAAACAATTTCAATAAATGATAAACTCGTTTTGTTTTATTCCAACATCTTCTCCTTGATCCCTTCTTTCCTCTTTGCAAGGGTGTAGATAGAAGAGAATTGTGTTTGTTTGAAAACTGTTAAAAAATGGTTCGTTTTATCCTGAAACCATCCATTGTTTTGGATTTTAATACGTCCCTACTGGGATTTTTACACCGGCTCTCAACGTAGTGTTTTCCTTGTTCATAGACGTATCAAATTCTTTCTTAATTTGAAACCAAAATTTTTGAAGCTTTGGGAGTTTCTGTCGAAACAAAATTTGGACAACTTACGTTTATAGCTGCCTATTTGCCATTCCAATGCGTAGGCCAGCAAAAGAATTTTCTCAAGGGTGACCTTCGGAAACTTACCCGTCATAGGTCTAAATTCTTCATTATTGGTGATTTTAATGCAAAACACCGCTCATGGAATAATGCTCAAAGCAATTGCAATGGTAATATTCTGTTTGATGATTGTTCTGCAGGTTATTTGACTTTTCAATACCCAAACAGCTCACCATGCTTTTCTTCTGCAAGAAATCCCTCAACTATTGATTTGGTCTTAACTGATTCATGTCAACTTTGTAGCCAATTGATTACCCATGCTGACTTCGGTTCTGATCACCTTCCAGTAACTTTTGAAATATACCCAGATATAATTTCTAATCTCAACAGCTCTCCTTTCAATTACTGAATTGAGCTGATTGGGAGCAAACTCGAACATTTGTGGAAAATAACTTCGATCAAAATATTCCTTTGCAAACCAAAGATAATGTTGATTATGCTATTGAATCTCTGACTACTTCTATAGTCGAAGCAAGAGCTGCCTCAGTATCAAAATGCGAGGTATAATTCGATTCAATTATAATACGCAACGATCTTTAGTTCTTGACCCATCTGAAAGATGTCCGTAGGTGGCAATATCGAAGATCACGCGATCCTGCCATAAAAGTTATCTGGTGGGATTTGCGAAAACAAATTTAAACGCGATTTTCTACCCTGATGAACAAATCTTTTGAAAATAATATTTCAAAATCAGACCCGAGTTCCAAACCCTTTGGCAAGCTCTCAAAAAACCCTCATAAGCCTATTCCAGAGCTTAAAGAAGGCGGTACAATTTACAAATTTGGAAAAGGCTCAGAAACTTGCTAAGCAGTTCGATAGTTCCCATAATTTCAGTTTGGGTCTTACTAATTTGATGATTCCTGGGGGACTGATTTGGACGAAGTAAGATCTATAACTAAAAAGTTTCATAATATGAAAGCTCCAGGTGATGATGGAGTTTTCTATATCCTCATCAACAAAAAAAAAAACTCCCAGAGAGTATCTTGTCTTTCTTGGTAAAATTATTTAACATAGATATTTCTATTTGGCATACTTTCCTGATAAATGGAAAAATGCAAAAGTTGTTCGAATTTTGAAGCCGGATAAAAATCGACCTGAAGCTTCTAGCTTTCATCCAATATGTTTGCTTTTTTCAAAAAATAAACTTTTTGAAAAGAATAGAATGATGCTTCACATGAATTCGAACTCAATTTTTGCAATTTTGCAATTTTTACTTGGAGAGTAATGGTTACCTTGATGAAATCTTGGTATAATCGGGCTTGGATGTCCGGCATCTTGGCGCAACGCACAGACTGGGGTCTATCTGGCCACATCCACCACTTTCTGAAGAACCTCCTTCGGCACCGCACATTCCAGATGTGCATCGGTAATCACCGTTCAAGGATCAGGTGACTAACCTGGTATTGCAATTTTTCAGTGTACCACATGGCAACACCACTACTACTGGATTGTACCACATGGCAACACTACTACTGGATTGAACTAGCATTTTCACCAAATGTACTAGAATGTTTTGGTTCTATCTCCTTCACTCTACTCAAAACTGAAATGCATAAAAAATGACAAAATGATACACTCTTTGCACACTGTCAAAGAATCATTGAACACAAAATCAACTTTGTGCAAAACCAAAACAAAAATACAATCCCATCTGGTGGATGATGGCACAAGCTTCTAAGAAAATTCTATTACAGCGAACCACATTATTTTAATTGATTTCTTCGCCAGTTAGTCGTCTGTAACTTCGTTTGTGGTGCGGATGAACGGAGTTTTCCGAAGCCTCCCAAAGGGGATTTTCAGTTTCGACATCGTTTTGATGGTTGTTGGCAACACGTTAAAGACGTTACGCAGGAAACTGAAGGCGGCCAAAACGCAGTTTTACATTGGACCAGTACTGTTGGATTCCACTTATCAGTGGAAAAGTGCTCATCCACCCACATCTGCTGGATGAATCATCGGGTGCTCCGTTCCCCGATCTGCTTCGATGGTAGGACTATGCCCTTCAAAAAGTCCGTCCGCTTCCTGGGCGTACATATTGACCGTCACCTTTCCTTCAACGAGGTGAAGAAGAGCTGCCAAACGAGAATCGATTTACTACGAACCCTGGCCAGACGACACCTGGCCAAAGCGGTGATCGATTCAAGGCTAGCTTAAGGCATGTGGCCATAAGAGCCACGTCAGGCCTCCCTTCCACTCCCGGGCTGGTTGCCTGCCTGGACCAACCAGGAGCTCCCTCGGTAGCCAGGATCCACTGGTGTGTAGCCAGGGGTTGGAACCTGCATGGAATATCTACCGATTTGTCGATCAAGAACAAGTTCCGCGCGGTAACAAACTCCCCCGCACTTGTGAGATCAGTCATCGAACTACAGCAAACCAAATACAGAAACCACCAGATACACGGATGGGTCACGAGCTAGCGGAAGTGTTGGTATTGGAATCTCAGATACGGAACTCAGCACATTTTCCGCAGAAGCAGCCGCTATCCTCGCAGCTGCCTCCGATTCCGCCAGCGTACTAACCGCACTTCGTTCCGACATGGCCAAACACAGACCGAGACCGATGTTTAATAAAGGATTGTAGAAGAAGAAGAATGGGCGCATTCGGGCAACTTTGCTATTCAACCCCTGTGCTACGAGACGGCGACGAACAGTTCGACCGGAAACTGATAGCTGAAAGTTATCCTGGATCTCACGGACAGTTACCTTCGGGTTCTTCTTGACTACGCGCATACTCTTGGTCTCCGTTCTCGCATCTGGTTCGAGCTTCCTGCCTCTGCCAGGCTGATCCACCACTGATCCGAATGTTTTTAGTTTCAGAAGAATTTTTCCAAGCGCTGCCTTGCTGATACTGAATTTCCTAGCAACAGCCCGGTGCGATTCACCTTTTTGCACATCACGAACCACCAATTTTCGGATACACAAAAGAATTGCTTTTGAAATCACTGCGTTCTCCATTATTTTCAACTGGATCAAATGCGATCACGTGTACAAATGCTTCACACGCTATTTCAAAATTACCCAAATTTGGGTAGAATCCACCCAGATCGGTCGAAACTGAACCTACCCAAACATGGGTAGGTATGCATTTATCCAAATCTGGGTAAACGTACCTGCGACAGAAACTGGATAACGGTTACTCAGATGTTGACATTTCATAAAAGGGTTAACTTTACCCATTTTAATAGAAATTAGATGATATCACTGCTGCAGTAGCTCTATAAAACAGAACCTCACCCAACTAGCACCGACAAACCGACATGAATGACCATAGCAAAAACAATAAGATTTCTGACCAAAGCACACCACTGACATCTGGCTCCATGTTCGTGGGAAATATTTAGCTAAGCCATGAACCCGCATGCAAAAGTTATGAATTTGTTCGTGTCTGATCTATTCTGGACAAATTATTTTTATCTAGATCAAAAAATCCTATGGTTTTGACAGTTCGAATCACTGCACATTTAAATCTGCCGTTTACGATTTTCAGGCATAAGTCAGCACGCAACAACCACCCTACTGCTTTCTCTCTGAGATGATCACGTTGGTCATGACGAGAGGAGCAACACAATAGTTGGGTAAAGAAGAATTGCATTATAACACACCATCGACTGGAAATGCTCTCGCAACGTGGGGCTTTAGGTAGTGATGAAAACGTCGCTAGAACTATTCCACAGCCGCAGTCAGTTTATGAGCAGAAAGAGGGACGCACATTTTTGCCTGTGGACTTGGAGACATACTTCAAGTCCCCGCGTACATCGTACGGGTTAGGCAAAAATGTGCGTCTATCTTTAAAAAAAAAACTGTCGCATTAATGCCCCTTCGCTCATTTCCAACTTCTATTCAATTTTCATACTGCCGTACTCTAACGGAACTATACACCTACTCTCTTCTAAAGATCTTTCTCTAGCTAATAAATTATCACACTAAAGCTTCATGTTAGCATTTCCAACCAACTCAGAATTAAGTGTCATGTCGGTTTGTTGGTGCGACTAGCTCCTCTAGCCTGTTACTGATTGTTGAGGTCGTATGTCGGAAAAATATAAACAACGGAATACGACATTGAAATACCCCAAAAACGATACCGTTACAAATGATATTGAGATTTGATTTAAAATGAGATCTATAAATTAGGAACTAGGGGAAAAGTTGGCTTCGGCAATACCTTAACCTATTATCGTCAGGGAGGTAAACAACGTCCTTGAGAGCTCAATTTTGGCATGTGGATACATTGTGTTTCAGAGCAACTATTGGCCAAATTTGGGTGCTCTAGGACTTTGTTTACCCCCATGACGATAATAGGTTAAGGTATTGCCGAAGCCAACATTTCCCCTACAACAAACATTTGGCCTCGAGAAAAGCGTTACAGAATATATCGATAACCTAGAATTAGGAGAATGTTCAAAGTCCAGAAACTAACAATATACATACTAACTATAGCTACTGGTAGCTTTCGCCATGATAACAGTTCCATCGAATGGAAACTAACGATTTTAAATTGGCTCACTACTAGACTAGCCTATTGGTCCCAAGCAAATTGATAAACGTACCCATTATAGTCGAAATTCTAGTACTACACTATGTTTGTTTTGATTAGCTATTAAAGTTTGACAGATTAAATGAGGGGTTCGTGGATTTGCCTATGTTTCAAGCGATTAGCTTGGGACCGAAGAGAGTACCAGAGCTGAGCCAAAAAGTTGAGCACGTTTCTTCGGGACCTTCTGGTCTTAGAGTTAGCTCTATGGTTCCACATCTGATTTTTTTTTAGCATCAGATTTATATATTTTGAGCATTCAAACTTTCACTGGTAGCGCAACAATCTCCCTTTCATACTTGCGCCATTTTTTTACTTTGGTAGAATTTCGATTAGAACTATTTACCCAGAATCTGTGTTGATTCTACTCATCAGAACAAAACTAGTCTGGGTCAGATGTTGACAACTTCTTATTGGATACATGAATGGGTGCCATCTACCCAGTCACTGGGTAGATTCAGAATAGCGTGCAGGTCGAGCCGTTTGCTTCAAAACATGTCAAAATATATAAATATAAACAATCGAGGGGTTTTCCGATAGAACATATCGATTCTTGATGTGGGCACTTTTTGCCTCTATTTTTTTTTTCAATGCAAATCGTTTTTTTTTTTCTTTAAGTAAAACTATTTTTTTTAGTATTCCATAAGTGAAAATTTTAAAGAATATAAAAAAAAAAATATATAAAAAGGCTACAGTGTGTTTACTTTAATTTGAACGAAATAACTGCGATGAATTCTAAAAAGGTTAAGGTGGGCACTTTATTTTCCATATCAGTGTAATTCGAATTTTATTTAATATTTCTATTGAAGGATTTTTGCACTGAATTTATCTTTATTTTACCTCTTAAATAAAGATAACAGCCAATGGGTTAAAGTTCCTTCCATTCTTCCAATCTTTCCTGAAGCTATCGCAATCTTCCTGACCATGTTCTTGGAATTGTCCTGAAATTTATGGAACTGTTTATTAGGGTGCAATGTCAAAATAAAAAATAAATCTCAAAAATTTCGTTTTCGAGTTTTTTTATTTATTCAAAGAGGGGATGTTTTTCAGAGTCTTACACTATGTTAATCATCGATCGAGTTTCCACTTGCTGCAATTACGGCCTCTACACGCTTCTGGAATGCACGGCAGGTTCTAATAATGTAGTCTGGATCCATTTCTCTCCAGGTACGGGTCAATGTTTGTCTGAGGTTTGCTGTACTCGGGTGGCGTTTAGAACAGGCCTTGGCCTTCATGACGCGCCATATTGAATAATCCAGCGGATTAAGATCGGGGCTGGATGGCGGCCACATATCCTTCGCCCAGAGGTGTGGCACGGAGCCGCATCTTGTTGAAATATAACATTTGGCTTCGAACCGTACTGTTCTTTGATCCACGGAAGAACATACTTACTTAAAATCCCGATGTAGACCTCCGTGTTGACCTTGTCGCCTTCTGGAATGAACACCGGGTCCATTTTTTTTGCCATCGGAAGCCACCAATCCAAACACCATAACGCTAGCAGGATGCTTGGTCAGATAAACGTTCTTGTGCTCGTCGACCACGTCTCTTACCGGAAGAGAATTAATATACCGGTCGGTTCTGGAATTTGATACGGGATCCACGGTAAACATGCTCTCGTCGGTGAACAGGATTACCGGATTTTTTCGCTTAAGGAAGTTCAAGATTTTCTTGCATCGTTCGACTCGTAGCTCCCGGATGCGGTTGGTAATCATGTGAGTTTTTTTTTCGTGCCCTCGCCTTCGCCCCGCAATCTTCCTTTACGATCTTCCGTGCCGTAAAGTCACTGATCCCGTGTTCCTTTGCCATTTTCCTCATTGAACGCACTGAATTCACCCGAATCTTCCTTTTGATAGCAGCGATAACCCTCGGAACCCGAGATGACCTCGGACGACCTGTGGCGACCTTCGCGGATAGTTGTCCTTTCTTTTCTCGGTCTAGAACCCTTTTGACGGTCCACCGGAACACTCCCACGGCGATTGAAATGTCTTTTTGCGAC
This sequence comes from Ochlerotatus camptorhynchus, assembly GCF_037179485.1. Lineage (NCBI taxonomy): Eukaryota > Metazoa > Arthropoda > Insecta > Diptera > Culicidae > Ochlerotatus > Ochlerotatus camptorhynchus. The sequence goes on along the minus strand of NW_027040887.1, from coordinate 4,737,993 downwards.
ATTTGCGCGTGGGACAAATCACGAATACGCTGCCACTTCGTCATGGTGCAACTGTCAAACTAAGTAAATCATTTTCTTTTATACACAGCCTACTACGATATGAGCTATAGGTTACGTGCATGCAAAGAAAACCAAGGCATTGTATGCACAGGTGAAACGGGAACCTTATTTGCACGATGGTGCAAACATTATCACGCATACGGTATATCACGGAATCTCGGACGCAGAGTCTCGCGTGCCAAGTGAAAATCAAATAAGGAACCAACACGATTGAAAACCCTTTGTAGCCTATTGATAGCACCATACGAACTATTGTTTGTACGACGAAACGGTATCCTCAGCATTACGTTGTTACGGAGTTGTCGTGGTTGAACGTTAACGTCGATTTGTTGTAGAATAGAAGGACGATCGATTCTGCCCTGTAGAATGTCTGCCACAAATAGGGTCCTTGTCATATCTCTTCGACTCCACAAAGGATCCAGGTGAATTAACTGGCACCGACTTTCGTAGCTTGGAATGCGATGAGGATCCCTCCAAGGCAATCGTCGAAGGGCAAACCAGATGAATCGTCGTTGAATAGACTCTACTCTTTGTACACTGTTTTGGTAATTGGGATTCCATACAGGGCAGCAGTATTCTAACACCGACCGGACGAGGGAGCAGTAAAGTGACTTCAAACAGTAGATGTAAGTGAAACTTTTAGCTATCCTGAAAATGAAGCCGAGCGTTCTGGATGCCTTGTCGATCACGTACGAGATATGCTGGCTGTATGTGAATTGACAATCTAAGATGACTCCCAGATCCTTAATGTGATTCACACGATGTACGTCAACGCCTTCTAGGATATAACTGAATGTAATTGAATGTTTCTTCCGTGAGAACGTGATTACTGAACATTTTGTTGGATTTACAACCATGCGCTTCAGTTGGCACCAATTAGCAAAAGCGTTGAGTTGGAGTTGGTGAAGGTGGCAGTCAACGTGGCTCAGATTCGGAGATAGATTTTCATGTCGTCTGCGAACGACAGTCGTGGACCGTCGAGGACGAAATATCAACGGGCCGAAGTGGCTACCTTGCGGAATACCCGAAGTGGCAGCCCAAGTAACAATGTTGGTTTTGCGATTGCAACTTCCAACTGACGATCAGATAGATAGGATGCGAACCATCGTAGGAAACTGCCGTTTATACCGAGCCTATCCAGTTTGGCGATCGCTATAGGACGGTTCAACTTGTCGAAGGCAGCTGATAGGTCAGTGTAGATGACATCTGTTTGCATATTGTCTGTCATACTCTCCGTAATGTACGAGGTGAGACACAGAAGTTTGGAAGTAGTTGACCGCCCTGCCATGAAACCATGCTGGTCTTCACTCAAGTGCTGCTTGAAGTGAGAGACGAATGGTTCCAAAACGACCAACTCGAACAGATTAGATATGGCACACAACGATGTGATGCCGCGATAGCTGATGATATTTCTTTTGCATCCCTTCTTATGCACTGGAAACATCTCAGCTGATTTCCAGCAGGAAGGAAACACCCCACTGGAGAAAGACGGAAGGAACTCCGTCAGGTCCAGGCTTAAATGAAAACTTCAGTTGCGAAGCCGCCCTAGTTATTATAGCGAGGTCGATGTTTACAGCTGCCAAAGATTGATCAGACATTGGAACATTACTGGCTGCTGGAGAAACGTGCTCTTCAGGTAGGTTCTCATCCGAGAATACACTCGCAAACTTGGTTTATAACAGACGGCAAATATTCAGAGGGGATGAAACTTCTTCGCCGTTCAGTACCATAGTCGATGCAAGGCCATATTCCTTTCGTTGCTCATTCACATAATTCCAAAAAGTTTTCGGGTGAGATCGAAGCTTCCGTTGATAACGCCGATAACATTGGCGACTGGTTCGTTGATACGCATGATTGATCCTCGCATAATGCTAATGTTGTAGGGTGAAGTACTTGGCGTATTTTCTTAGCGCGGCTCTTTTGGAAGACTTTAACATACGGATTTCACTTGTTTGCCAAGGATGATGATTACCTTGTTTAGGAACTTTTTTCGGAACGTGTCGCTCAATGACGTAAGCCAAAATATGCGAGAGCGTTTGGGCAGCTGCATTGACATCGGCAGGGACGAGTATCCTGTTCCAGTCCAAATTCGATAGAAGTTCCCGGATAATGTCGTAGTCAGCATTTCGGAAATTGTGGGAGACCTCTGGGGGGGGGGGGTTCTTGGACTGACCTCAGAAATTTGGTTGTCTTCTAGCTTGATTGACCGCCCACGGTTGCTACTCTGTTATTGCCAGATCAGCTGTAATTACACAGAGAACCAATAGACGATGCTTGGGACTAGCAATCATCCTCAATGTGTAAAAACTGGTGATCTTAAATTAGGCAATACCAGCGCCGGCCGCGCCCGAACACAGGTCAAGAAAGGAATGGGAAGGATTGTGTTGACATGACACTCGCTTTGATGGAAGCCGAGAACACCTCTGCACTTCCACGAGGAATCACTGGGATGTTGGATAAGAGGGTTGGGTTTGCAGCAGGGTTCGTTTTGGTAAACGATAAGCTGAATTGATGTCCTAACGATCATATAACGCGAAGGAGCTTGGGACTAAACCCACGGTCTTCTGCTCAGTAAGCAAAAAACGTTTGCCACTAGGCAGACGAGCACCTTTTTAATCACCGAGTTGCTGTTATTACCATGTAGTCATATTAACAAATAGAACGATTGACGAATCTTGAATGTGGATGGGCCTGAGATTAGACTCATGATGTTCTGCTCAGTAAGCAAAAACGGTTGCTCTAAGGCCACCGAGCCCCTCATATCACATAATACCGTTGCTCAAATTTGTGTATCCATTCAAACCCGGAACCAACGACAACAACGAGTTTCGCAAAATACACGATACACAAGCGATTTTACCATAAATCTCTTTGATATGTAAGGACCTGGGACCGCGTTTTTCTGCTCAGTAAGCAGGCCGCTGTAACCGACGATCTTTCAAATCCGAAAACTAAAAACTACGAAAAAGTACTTAGGCCTTCATTAAGTTCCACTTTCACGCGACGTACAATGTTTCAATTTGCTCTTTACGTATTGTTCAGGCTAGGCCCTTTTCAAAATTTACGCGAGAAATACGCACAATCGTCACCTACCTCGCAAAACTGGTTCCAAACGACAACAAAGGCATAAGCAACGATGGATTGTTGAACTTTGCTGGCTCCGGTGGTGTAGTGCAGTAAATGATGTGATGTATGAAATAATGATGTAATTGTAATTTTGTAATTTATCAGCACACACCCTGGTCGACCACTGTAAACCAATCTGCCGTTCAGCGTTTTCGGTTTTTGTTTCTGGATCTTTAGTTGCCTCTGTGATATACTTACTTGCGGCATACTATTTTGAGAGTGTACATGAGCGTGTACCATGTACGGTAGCTCATCTCTCATCGTGATGGTGGGACATAGTAGACAAATTAGAGAGAAAACAAGGAGGTATTAGTATTAGTTATATGTAAACAAACAAAACAAAAGTTAGATAATGCGGCACTGTAACTTCTACTATTTTAGAGGTATGATTCGTCATGTTTAACTCAATGTTTCAATTGAGGCAAACTATCTATCTTACAATTACAAAAGCAAACCTAAACTTACAATTATATGCAAATGCAAAATGAAACTTGACAAATCATCGTCAATTCCCTTATTCCAGGGCAGGGCCTGACGATTTGAATCTAATTTTGATCAGTGAACGGGCACCATATGGTACATTTTCTCACCATGAACCTATCATTTCCAGCCTATCTGAACTATTTAATAAATGGAAGCCATAATATGGGTTACGCTCCCCCTAAGCGGGCCCTCCGCACCCTGTCTCTGTCTTATCTCAAATACAAAATGCCAATGGTATGAATGTATCTATATATAACTTGGAAATGACGTACAATCAAATAAACCCGTAACCCACTCACTTGGTCAGGCTTCAGAATCGTCCAGTGGGCAGTGCGCTCTACACGCCAAGTTACCTTTTTTTTTTCAAATTTACCGCAAATTTGATATTTTACCCATTGAGTGTTGATTAGTCACAATGAAACATTGTGAGAGAAGTTGAGGTTACTAGTGTATTAAATAATCTAGGTCCTATTTAGGATTATATCTGAAAAATCCAAATCTGGCCAACGCCCACCCTAAACCTAAACCTGTTCTAATCCACCTGAAATGACTAACGAATGGAAGACTTTGACTATCCAGCCATGCAATAGTCTCATTCCGTGCCTTATGGCAACTTGATGATTCTATTGCGCTCATCTTCTTGCACCACCCAGGGGAGACTTGGTCCTGTACCCAATGCTTAACTTATCTCTATTCCACTCAGCTACTCGCAATTTCTTGTGATATAGTGGGCGGAATATTATTATATGAGACAATTCTATGCAGACGTCTTTCCAAATTTGGCAGATCGACAGGTAATCGGTGAGTTACCACGATAGTTGCTATTCAACAACTCGACAACGTCCCATCGTCAACGCCTGCTATGAGAATTTCCCATAGCAGACGCCAACGAAATGACGTCATCGAGCTATCGATCAACTACCCTGGTTATCGCCTGGTACCTTATAGCACGATGCTAGGAGGCGAACCGGAAGAATCGATGAGCTACCTCCCCCCTCAGAAATTTGGTTGTCTTCTAGTGCAATAACTATGGTCCCAAATACCTGTGTAAAACTTGGCAACGATTGGTTGTAGCCCGGCATTCCGCATTGCATTTGAAATTTATATGGAAGCTAGTATGGAAAAAAAAACTACTTTTTTGCATTTTCATTCCACGGGATAACGATTTTGCTTGAACCATGCGACTAACCATGTAAAAGTATAGTCCAGAGAGTGCCTAACAACTTTGGGCAAATGATTAATGGTGCTAGAATGTCTCTAACACAAGATATAACTGACCAAATTCAATGTTTCGCAGTAAATGCCAAAAACCAGTTTTCCTGCCAACACTGCCGGTGTAACAATGAAAATCAGTTTCTAATTGAAATTATTTCAGCCTTCTCCGGTGGTGTAGTGGTAAGCGAGACTGCTTTCTCACCACTATGGGACTGGGTTTAATCCCAGCCGAGGTCGGCGGGATTTTTCTGAGGCATAAAAATCTCTGGTCACGTTGGTAAGTAAAGCCGTTGGTCCCGGCCCATGTGTGTTGAATGGGTGCGATATTCTGCAGGTGTGGAAGCTGCCTTCCTGCACATTCGATTGCCGTCAATAGATGGCCTTTTGATGTCCGTTGGTGATTGGCACTAGATTGTGGAACAGAGACCTACATTAAATAAAGGAAAAAAAAGAAATTATTTCTTATTTGTCGAATGGAATCTTCAGGTGAATTCACTAGCGTGCACAGGAATCTTGTTAAGGAGGGGCAATTTTGTTTTTATATGGTGCATTTAATCTGGGGATGGGGAGTACTCCGAAGTATGTGGTGGATGGTGCTGTCCACCTCTCACTATTTACCTGCTGTTCAATTTAGCTAATGTAATTTTTTTTTTGCTCCGGTGGCGCAAACTGCTTTCAGAGAGCCAAAAGAAATTTGCAATTTAATCCCATCGATGTCGATGATGATCAGTTCGTCAAATGGTTGCGATATTAGGGCTTTAACCGAAATGATACGTTTGCTGCAATGTTGTTGCCTTGGTGGTTGGATTCAGCTGAAGTCACGTCAAATGGTGGTGATAGCACCGACAAACCGACATGAATGACCAATAAGAATCGCATTTTCCTTTCGCATACACACTGCTTCGACAAGTACAAGGTTCAAACAGCATAGCAGTGAACCAACAGTATATTGCTCTTGATCAATCCAATCTTGATCGGTGGTGTTGAGTACTTGGCACTGATGAAGTCTTCAAGAAGTAGATGAAATACGCGTATCTGTCAAAAGATAAGCAATTATAACGGAATTAAAAGAAAATAAACCAAAGCTCTTCATAGGGCTGATCGAAGTGTGCCTTGGCCGCGATTAAACGTGTTTGTTTTCTATTGTCGGGATTTTTGCGATAATCTTCTGTCAGCGTTTTGGCTGGTGGCGCTACGCCATCCGGAAGAATTTTCGTTTGAATTATTTCCAAATGTATAGTCCAGTTCAGTTTTTACGTATTTAGTAACCGTGTTGTGCCATTTTTAAGTGATTTAGACCGTGAAATCAGCATGGAAAGAAAAGATTCCCATTGGTTAAACCCTGTTAAGCCGTGCCGTTCTTTTCTGGATACTAATTTGGTGAGCTCGTTCCTTAATTTTTGTGGTAATTCTATCGTAAATATTTTTTTTAAATCATTAAATACGCGTCAATCAAATTTTGCGCTACTGTTTTATAGAAAGTTTCAGTACATTATCAGCATCGATACTGTACCGGAGCGGGGCTTATTGTAAGCAAAATCTTCGGAAGCATGCGATCTTGAAATGGGCTAATGGGTATACGGTAAAGCTATCACCTTCGAACTCCAGAGTTCAAACTTTTTGCAGTCATAAAAAAATGGTTACAGGTAGATTTTATGGCCAATTGTTTTGTTCTTTAGTTTCAATAGTTGGTCTAGGCAATGATCCAATTTTATCAGAATATAGTTTTGTCATAGAAAAAGGTTGTGTTAGATCATGTTCGTAAAACAAATTCATGAAAGAAGGATACATATGTGGTACTGACTACTGATATTAGGCAGAATATAATGTTTCAACAAACACGTGTCGGTCGAATTAGGATTTATCCCAGGCTACTATTGTAGAAAAACGTAATTGATAGATATTGGGCGGAACGCGTCGGAATGTTTAGAAAAATAGGGCGCACGCTTGATCCGGTTTAAGATACATTGTTGACTGCTTTCGGGAACGTGATTTCATTTTAATAACTTGTTTACTTGTTTAACCATTGAACGTCGCGTGAAAGTGGAACTTAATGAAGGCATCAGTGCTTTTTCGTAACTTTTAGTTTTCGGATTAGAAAAATCATCGGTTGCAGGACAGTGTTACCGATTTATAATGGATAATCCAAAGCTATGTTGATCATTATAACATTAAATTTTGAATAACAAATGATAAGACAATCTTATTCAAATGTCGTAATAATACCTCTGACCAAGGAAAAATGATTTATATAGTTTTCATAAAAGTTGACGATACAAATACTAATGAGGAAAGGAATTCCGCATTTCCTTTTCCCAAGTCCTTTTCCTCTCCTTCCCTTCCCTTCTTCTCTTTTCAGAAAGCGAGTAATGGCGCTATAACCAAATGCCATATAGGGCTAGGACAAGAGTTAGTGCTCAGGTCCCAACCGCTAGAAGAAAATGGTAGCGAGCAAGGGCGCTATAACCTAGGCGAATACAGCATTCCCTCCGTATAGGTTACGTCCGCACACCGCTCTCTGTTGTCCTTCGACTGAGGTCGGCTGGATCGATTGAGGGATGGCAGTGGGTTGGCGGTGCCGTCCACGCTTGTACGGAGGGAGGACTGTACGCTCGAACACAAGGGGTAAATACCTGTGTTCCATCCCAGGAGATCGGACAACCAAGGAGTGTACATTAACTTTCTTAGCTCTGTCACTCCCAACGATTTATATAGCCTATTTTCAAATCCTGCATACGGAGCGGTTGGTACGGTATGTCCCCGCTCTTTGATTACCTGTGGATTAAATGTTAACCACTGTCTATACTTATTAAGTAGACATGGTAAACATTCACTTCCACAAAAATTAACTAAACGCTACACAGTAGGCCTGGCCGCTTTATTGTTTGTTTCACATCCTTGATGTGCAGCAGGCATTAATAATGACAAGAAAAATGATAGATGTATCATTTTCCAGGATTCTTTCAAGTACTGGCTGTGTATGTGTAGACTAGACTAGACTAGATAAACCAAAGCTCTTCATAAAAGTATATGGTTGTTTTTGTCCTTGTACTTGGCTTGTACTCCAGAAGTGCTGCCAGCAATTGTGCTGGCACCGTCAAAACATACTGCCATCACCTGCTCCCAAGAAATCTGCATCGCTGTCATGACCTCAGCAATGGCATTGAAGATGGTCGTCGCGTCTGTTTTCAACACCCGTCTCACACCCACGAATGTTTCCGTCGGCCGATTATTATAAATATACGGGAAATGGATGTAATGTCGGTCTAAATGCCCCTTATTTAGGCCCATAGATAAATTCAGCAATCGACTAAATTTTCAATAGCGACCACAAATATACATTAGTACCGTCCACATGACGCATTCATCTTTAGATAAAATTAATAAATAGCAGACTTATACCCACTTTTCAATAAGGGAATCCAAAAGCATCTTCAACCTTTGTACATTTGCGAAAAAGTCTATCCTCAAAATACCTTGAGGTTCTTTTCGAAATTTTAAGAACTCAATGAGCTCTTTTGAAATTTTTCTCAGAAGTCCTCTGGAATTATTTTTATAACTCTTCTTGACTTTTACTCAGAACACCGTGGAACTGAAATTCCCTTAGAGTTTCAGAAAAATTTCCTCAGTATTGCCCAGAAATTATTCCCGGAATGAGCTAGAAATTATCGGTACTGCCTTGAAATTTTCCTCAAAATCCCTTTGGAATTTCACTCAAAATCTATTTTTTTATTCGCAGAATTTTCTTGGAATACTCCCCAGAAATCCTTTGGAACTGTCCTCAGAATACAATATCCTTAAGGTTCTTCTCGGATTTTTTTAAGAACTCTCCTAAGAGCTTTTTTGAAATTCTTCTCAGAAGTTTCAGAAATTTTTCCCGGAATGAGGTTGAGGTTATCCTCGGAATACGCTTTAAATTTTGCGTAATATCCCTTTGGAATTTCACTCCAAATTTGATTTTCTCGGTATTCTTTTCGAAATTATCTTGGAACTTTCTGCAGGATGTAGTATAAATTATCCGCAGAATTTTCTTTGAAGTCTACCCAGAAATATTTTAGAACTGTCCTAAGAATTCAATATCCTTGAGGTTCTTCTCGGAATATTTTAGACCTTTTTTTCTCATAACACCTTGGAACAGAAATTTCCCTAAAGATTCAGAAGAATTTCCTCTGAATTCTCCAGAAATTCTTCCCAAAATGAGATTGAAATTATCCTCAGAATTTTTTTGAAATTTTCCCCAACATACCTTTGTAATTTCATTCTAAATTTGATTCTCTCGGTATTCTTTTCAAAATTATCTTGAAACTATCTGCAAGATTCACTAGAAATCATTCGCAGAATTTTCATGGAATCATCCCCAGAAATCTTTTCTTTTGGAACAATCCTCAGAATTCAATACCCTTGAGGTTCTTCTCGGAAGTCAAGTTTAAGTTGTCCGTCCATCCACCAAAACGTTGTAGTTTTTCTACCAGAAATGTTCAATAAAGCTTGTCCCTCCATTCACCAGAACATGCAATTTTTACATCTGGAATTTTCAATGCAGCTTGACCCTCCATGCAGCAGATTGTTGCAAATCTTACACCAGAAATTTTCAATACAAACTTGTCCCCAGAAAATTTGTATCTAGAAAATTTTATTTGACCAGAACGATGCAAATCCACCGTTAATGTTTAATAAAAATTGCTTCTCCAATCTTCTGATTGGTGCAGATTTCCTTTTTTCATTTTCCACCAGTAATTTTCAATATAGCTTGCTTCTCCTATCATCAGAATGTTGCAGGTTTTCCACCAAATAAAGCTTGCCCCTATTTTCAGATTTTTCATCATAAATTTCAACCATCAGAATGGTGCAAATTTTACACCAGAAATTATTATTAAAGTATGTTTCTCTATTCAGCAGAAGGATGCAAATTTAAGACCAAAAATTTTCCGAAAAGCTTACCCATCCGTTTATTGTTGTAGTGCAGATTTTCCACCAGATATTTTCAATACACTGGAGTCGCTTTTTACGCGGTTTTTTTTACACGGTTTTTTTTTTACTCGGTTTTTTTTTACGCGGATTTCGGAATTTACGCGGTTTTTTTTTACGCGGATTCCGGAATTTACGCGGTTTTTTTTTACGCGGTTTTTTTTTACGCGGGACGTATCACCCGCGTAAAAAGCGACTCCAGTGTATAACTTAATTTTAAATAAAGCTTGTGCCTTCATTTACCAGACCAATGCAAGTTTTCCACCAGAAATTTTCTGTTTATTTCATTTATCAGAGCGATGCAAATTTTGCACTAGGATTTTTCAATAAATCATGCTCTTCCATTCATCAGAACGGTGTACCAAAAATTGTCAGTTAAGTTTGTTTCACCATGCGCCTTTGTGGGTCAATTTTCAAGCGTTACCTTTTGATGCACCATAATGGTGCAAAATTTTCCACCATAAATTTTCAGTGAAGCTTACATTCATCATGTTGTGAACTTTCCACCAGAATTTTTCAGTTAAATGTGCAGCTCCAGATTTTTACCGTGATTCAATTAATTCATTATGATTAGTTACTCATTTTGATTAGTCCCTCCATGCACCACCTTGATGATATTTTTACACCAGAAATATTCAATAAAAAGGTTTTTTTTTGTTACCATCACGAAGCTTAATTTTCTCAACCTTAAATTTGCCCTCTTGCTTTAACCCTCCATGAGCAACCTTGAAAAAAAAAAATTACACTAGAATTTTTTTGTATGCACCGGTGCAATTTTTGACCAAACAATTTCATTGAAGTTTGTCCCTTCATGCACCTTTGTAGTGCAATTTTCAGGCACCATCTCAAAGGAATTGACGCAATAAAAGGTTTTCATTTACCTTCAAATCAAGTTATTTTATATCATAGTTTTTTAAATGTGGGAACAAAAATCTTATTTTTAAAAGGGTGGGCAATTGCCCCACCTTGCCCACCCTGTGCACGCCAGTGGGTGAATTATTCAAAAAACAATTGCTCAATCTCATAAGCGTAGTTATATGGGGGGGGGGCTTACTAGACCCCCACTCCCCTCACTCATATCAATGGAAGTAAAACTTCAAACTGAAATATCTTCGGTGTTTCTCATCTTCTCATGTTGGTATGTATGATTTAAAAATATTTGCTCATTCTAATAGGCGTACAAAATAGCATATCTAACTACGTCTATTATATTGAGCAAATATTATTTTCATCTTTGATATCCGCCAAGTGTTACAAAAGTTTTGAATTTTTGAAAAAAAAAACTTTTTGATAAAAATCAAAGAAAATCGATTTTTTAGACCAAAAATAATAAAAAATACAGATCTCATATTTCGCGATAAGGAACAAAACTTTAATTTTAACTAAATTCTAAAAGCCACTACACCGTTTTTCTATGGAACGGCTGTATGTATAGTATTAAAGGTGGCAAATAATTCACCAACAGTCAGCCCGTGTTGGTGAGTTCTTTGCCAGTAATGTTCATGAAAAATTCGCCATTTTGCCATAAGAAATGCCAAAACCAAAAAAATTTACGGATTTGGACAGGATGGGTCTGTTTCATACGACAGGAAGGTGTCACAAATGCCTTGCCAAATTAATTTCCTACGCAAGTGATCAATCTTTTATGTGAATTTCGTGACGAGAAAGTCCCCTGTTCCGGTTTCCAAATTCATAGATCTGAAATTAGAGGTTTCAACAATTTCTAATAATTTTGAAGTTTACAAAATTTTCTAATAATTTTTCTAATAAAGTTATCAAATTATTTTCAACTTAGGAAAATTTTATTTGCTATTGAATTTTTGTAATCAAAATTCGCAGATGACAAGTATGCACGTGGATTCCATGATAAGAAATAATGTAAAATCGTTGAGATCTGTTGCAAAATACTTTAACGTTTCGGTTAAACTCTTCAATTCCATTGAATTATTATTAACCAAACCACCCCTGGGGCAGAATCGAGTGCAAAATGACAATACTAAAAATATTAATTTGTTCAGTCAGAGCTGGTAAATATCACGGCCGTCATGTGAGAATGAGAAAACAGGTCCTCTCACTATCACGAGACGACACTACCTATCATTAGCTTTCTCGTCATTTTCCAATGATCAAGCACTCATGAGAATAATTCTATTGCGGTTTTAACATCTACATTTCTAACTGATTTAGATTAATTCACGCAAGTAACCGTATGTAATCGATAGAGTGAATATATTATTACGATTTTCTCGGTACAAGTAACTTTAAAAGCAATAAATGAGCTAGTAATTACGATGATCACAACACTGTCACGTTTTGTCATGACGCAAAATTCGATGATATTTTGAAGAAAATCTCTATCATCGTTTTCTCATCCGATGATAGTGACAAAAGTATCTCTGTAAATATCGCGTGAAATCTTTCATTGAAAATGACATTTGCCAGCCCTGGTCCTAGTCAATCCTGGTGAACAAAAAAAATTGTCAGCACCAAACAGCACTTTCAATTATCTAAAGCCATCATTGCACAGAAATCAGCTTTCAACAAAGTTTTAAAAGACCAAAATTCCCTTTAACGCTACGCCTACTTTGGTTTCACCTCTAATTAAGCAAAACAACAAACACCGCCTGTAGGGCACGGACGGGGCCATTCGCGTTGAAATTCTCAGAAGTTCACCGGGCTTTGTCAAAACTTTGCGGTCAACCGAGTTTCCAACTGCCACCGCCGAGAAACAAACAACCGGAGGCAAACGCTGAAAGCATGAACACAAGCGGCCGGTAGAGCTGGCTGCCTGCGGGGCATTGAATACTGGGGATCTAAATTGTTAAACCAAGCTGAATTCCTGCAAAATTTGAACTGGAGCGTGAAAAATAGTTCGTGGAATTTGGTTTGTATGAGTCGTTTTTCATCCATGGAGCATACTGTTTGGGGTGTTTTCCTTAAATTGTTGACAAATTTAAAAGAATAATGACGTTAATGCCAGAGACAGAGCGTTATTTTTTTCCCAACCCGCTAGACGACCAAGAAAATTCGTACCTATCCACGTTCTAAAAAAAAGTTCAAACCATTTTCCCTCCGCGTCGTCTCCGGCCGGCGAATGAGCAGAGTGTTATTTTCTAATTTAAGATTAATTTAATAAAGCTATCGTAGCCATCTATTTTCCCCAGCAAACACGAGGCAACCATCAGCAGCGCCCTTGGAGATAGCATCCTCTGCCGTTTCGCTGTCATTGCCCATTTTTCTGCTCGGGAGCGGTCGATAATGGTTGCTTGTTTTTCCCAGCGATGAACCTTTAAAAATCTGGTGAGAAAAAAACAAAAACGTTCGCTTCACATCCATGTTATCCGAGAGGTGGTGGCGTGGGTGGACGGATGGAATGAACTCGCGAAATTATAATGGATCACTTCATCATCGCCCGAGCTAGACGCATAATAGTAACCACGGGAAGCCAAGCATGGCGAAGGCTTTTTTTCGGGCGATTTAGGACGAACTTTGGGGTACTTAGTCCGACGATGATGGTCCTGACCAGCACCCGGTAAATAGGCCATAAAAGCACACTCAAAATTAACCCCAAATGACGGCGAGCGACACTGTCGTGCTGCTGATGGTCCTCCCGGGAACTGTTTTGAAAGATGTTTTTCCTGTGATTGTATGTTCCCTCCAACAGAGGGCACGTGGCATTTCACTTAAAACATGAGCAGGTGGTCGGCAAACAAAGTTATCAAGATAAGTGTCTTGCTTGGGAGAAGCAAAACGAAAAACGCGTTTTCAATAAGACGTGGCGAAATCTTGACAAATGGCTCGAGGGCTGAACGTAGTAATGATATTTTGGACGTCCGCGGTATGATAGCCGGCAGACAGTTCCAGTTGAACATCACAGGATTTTCCTTCTGCTTGCTTCGTACTGTCTTGTTTGTTTCGTATTTCTTCGGGTTGTAAATAAAATTGCTTCGCTACTTACTTTGGATGAAAGATGCTTTAACATCCTGGATTGAAATTCCGGCATTTAGTTGCCACAGCTTCTGTTCTACTTTAGTCTCAGCGTTGCCGGATTGTTTTCATGCTTATCTGTATCATTAACTTAACTTCTTAACTTTAACTTCTGAAGGAAGTAGATTGAAGAATCAAAGTGACGATTGACTCACAGATGGCCAGTGGGTGAAAATGGTATTCACGTTTTGATTTCTGTCAAATGGCATGTTTTTTTTTAGTACATCATCATTTTTGTAATTTTGAGAGATGATTCTCGGATAAACCTTCCAATAGGAGTTGGAAAAAAACCAACAGGGAATCGCTTATGGAGAAACTTCCAGAGGAAGACGACAGAAATTTCTTGGAGAATTCAATGGAGAAGACGGAAGAAACTTCCTGTAGACGCTGGAAGGTAGATTGGAAGAAACTTGTGGAGTAAGTCGGATGCCAGAGGGCCTACGGAACAAACGTAAGAAACTTAAAGGAGAAGTTGGTGAAACATTCCGGAAGATAGAGATATCTGGGGGCTACTAGCACAACACTCCCTGCAGTCTCTTACATGTTCTAATGATCCAGCAGTTTTTCTGATAGCCATAAAATATCCATGAAGACCTCGCAATGTCTGTGAAGTTTTCGAAAGATTCCTGAAATGTACTCCCATAATTCCTCGCAACTCCTTGAAAGTTCTTGCAATTTTCCTGAAGTTAATGAGGTTGTTTATTTATTTATTTATTTATTTATTTCTACTTGTCAACAGATAAAATAGTTACCCTAATGACAATTTTCTATATCTAAACATCAAAACTGCTTCAAACACAAAATTAACGCAAACATCTCTTAAAGCTACGCTTATTTTTCTCGCGGGACACATTAAAATCGAACACATAATAACAACTATTGAAAACGCGGCACATACTCAACATTGGTTCGTGTACGCCATAGTTGGTCCTCGAACGCCGGTTGTTGAAGAACGCATGCAGCCGGAGGTCCCGTCGTTGAATGTTGATGTCAAGAAGACTGAGAAGTGTGGAGCAGTCGACGTTCCCTTGCAGAAGATCCGCAACGAAACAAGCCTTCGCCACATTACGCCTTCCTTCCAAGAGCTCCAGGTCGATGAGGTTACAGCGACTTTCATAGCTCGGCAAGTTACGCGGGTCGCGCCAACGAAGGTGTCGCAACGCAAAGCGAATAAATTTTCGCTGAACAGCTTCAATTCTATGGATGGCATTCTGATAGAATGGCGACCAAACAACGGCAGAGTATTCCAGTATAGGTCGAACCAGGGAACAGTATAAAGCCTTCAGGCAATACACGTCCTTGAAGCTTTTGGCGAAACGGAATAAAAATCCTAGCTGCGATGAAGCTTTAGATACAACATTGGCAATGTGATCCTTGAACGTTAATTTGCAATCGAGCATGACTCCCAAGTCCTTGACAGTCGATTCGCGTTTCAAGCTTATTCCTCTTAAGGTGTAATCGTGGAAATGCATCGCCCGTTTACGGCCAAAGGAGATGACCGAGCACTTGGACACATTTAAAGACATCCTGTTTATCCGGCACCAATCGTCAAAGACTTCAAGTTCTTGGTGGAGGAAATGAGCGTCTTGAGGCCCTTTTATTACGTAGTAGAGCTTCATGTCGTCGGCGTACGAGGATCAAGTTCACGTCGTTCATATACAACAGGAAAAGCAATGGCCCCAGGTGGCTGCCTTGAGGAACACCAGATGTAACAATGAATGGTGGAGAAGCGTAGTCACCGATCTTAACAGACATAGATCTGCCAGTCAGATAGGAGCGAAGCCATGTAAGTAGACTCCCATGAACACCCATTTTGTCATATTTAGAGATGGTAATTTCATGGTTCACTCTATCGAAAGCTGCAGAGAGGTCGGTGTATATGGCGTCAACTTGATGGCCACGTTCAATCTCACGAATAATGAACGATGTAAAAACAGTTAGATTAGTCGTCGTCGAGCGCTTAGGCATGAAGCCGTGTTGATCCTGAGAAATACTGTACGAGCAGTCTTGAACCAACTTTTCCAGGACAATTAGCTCGAATAGTTTGGAGATAGCTTTCAATGCAGCTATTCCGTGGTAATTGGCGACAGTCTGCTTGCATCCTTTTTTGTGAACAGGGAAAACAAACGAATCCTTCCAACATTCTGGAAAAACTCCGTAGGTCATTGACAAGTTGAAGACCTTAGCTAAGGGCTCTGAGAGAGTGTCTAAGCAACGTTTCAGTACTAATGAGGGAATGCCATCTGGACCAGATCCTGTTGATGTTTTCATCTGTTTCCCGGCTGAAATCACCATGTCGCTGTGGATGGTGAATGGAGAACCAAACACCGACGTACGAGGGACATTACTCGTGGCAGCAGCAATTTCCTGAGCATCAAGAACTTCGTCTGCAAAAACGCTGCTGAATTGTGTGCGAAACATATTGGCGATATCTGCGACGGAGTTGGCATCAGTAACGCCATCAGTCATATTGGACGGCAATCCCGTTTCTTTCCGTTACTCGTTCACATATCGCCAGAATTCCTTAGGATTAGCTTTGAGACGACTCTGCAAGTGAGACTGATGCGCGTTGTACAAGCTTGCATTGAGATCTCTGTACTCGTTGTTGGCGCGGACGTAATTAGCCTTCGTAGAATCTGTGTGATATTTACTGTGTTTCCTCAGTGCAGCCCTTTTCACCTTTTTCAGATGCTTAAGATCAGAGTTCGACCAGGCGGGTTTGGCAGGTTTACACCGTAGTTTTTTAGACACAAACTGATCGATAGCGTAGAATATGATACCACACATGGTCGAGGCAGCCAGATTCGTATCCCCGGAGTCTAGTGTCGCATTCCAATCCACATTAGCGAGAAAGTTATTCATTCGCTCGAAGTCTCCTTTGTGAAAGTTGTAGAAGACGGTTTCGGCGTGGTCTTGGAAGCGTTTCTCAGGATCGATTGCAAGCGTCAACAGTAGAGGTGAATGATGTCTGCAGTTTTTGACGAGCGGTGCCGGAGCATGGGTAACAGAGCAGCTTTGTCCCAAATCCTCCCCGACAAAGCACAGATCGAGCAAACGGTTGTTTGCATTCAGAACGCCATTCACTTGTTGAAGCCTTGCGGTTAAATACGCGTCAAGCAAGGAGAGAGAAGCCGGTCTGAACGATGAACGGGAATTGTCAGAAAAGAAGAAGCCGTGAGCATCGCTAAGCCACGATACAGTGCCAAGGTTGAAATCGCCCAAGATGACGATGCTGTCCCTGGCATCCATTTGAGAGACAATCCAATCCAGCGAAAGTGCATGCTTCTCAATCAGGCTGTGGTCGTTAACGCGGTCGGGAGGAACGTTTATCACGCAGATATAGATTGTACCACTTAGAGTCGAAATTGCAACCCACAGATGCTCAACCGTCGAATCTTCAGGAGGTTTCAGTAAGCGAGATACGAAGCAGGAGCGAATGGCCAGAAGGACTCCACCACCGGAGGTCTTGTTGCTGTTGAGGGTTGATCGATCTTGACGGTAGACGGAATATGTATCGTTAAACAACTGCTTTGACAAAGTGTTGTTATTCAGCCAGGTTTCCGAGAAGGCGTATATGTCGTAGCATGCGTCGCTGTATGCTAGCTGGTATTCGGCGAGTGAGCTGTTCATGCCACCGACGTTCTGGTAGTATAGCAGAATTTGAGATGCTGGGACGCATGGAACAGCGGGCTGCAATCTGGAAGTGGAGGCAGCATCAGGCAGAGCAACGTCGAAAGAATAAGGGTACTTGCCGTGGATGGCAGCTTGGAAAGCCCTGTCCCCAGCACTAGACTCAGGGCCGGGACGACTTAGATGGTGGGGGCGTGTGAACCTACCAGGACTGGAACCAGTAGTGGGCGCAGCAGAGCTAGGTGGGTCCAGGGCTTCCATACTGCTTTGTGACGTGCGTCCCAGGCTAGATGAAATGGCGGCTGATGTTCGGCTTGAAACGGAAAATTGGTCGTTGTGATTGAGGGTCTCGGTGTTCTGCAAACGGCATGTCAGCGGGCTTTGGTTCTTCCTGGAAGTCACAGGAACGACAGGAAGTAGCTGACCAACGTCAAGATCGGAAGAATACTCGCCAAAATAAGTTGGGTGGAAGATCCCCTCTCCACATCCGACCACAGGCCCGGAACGACGATGATGCGCGGAGACAGCAAGTGGCAGGACTGAGGCGGAGGGATTGGGGACTTCCATGAGGCTTTCTACGATGCGTTCCGAGTTTCGAGATGGAGTTGGCACAGCGGCATTCAAAGTGCTGAAAGTTCGATCGGCATCAGGTATCGAATTTGAATGGTTGAGTGTGTACTTGCCTGTCATAGGAGGTTGGAAGACCCCCAGCCCACATCTAAACTCAGGTCCAGGACGACTGTGATGAACGCAGGCAGGGACGTGCACGACTGTGTTAGAGGAACTGGGGGCTTCCAATAAACTTTCTACAATGCGTCCTGGTTGGCTAGCATGGTACGTCAGGAGTCTAGAAGGCGTTGAGCTTGTTACGTCCACGCAACGCGTTAAGTAATTGTTACTGGAAATGTTAGTACAGGCTGGAAGACCTCTTCACCGACACTTCCAAGACACTGTGTTGTTGCGTCCCGAGAGATGCAATTTCATCGTTTGTAGTGCTAGGATGAAAAGCCGATAAATAGATCCACACCAGATCATCGTTCAGATCATTGGGTCTAACTGAATCGATCGATCCTTTCGTCCCACATTGCATCGATTTGTTGTCTGAGCTAGAAGTACGGCGACGCTTCGAAGAACCACTACCAGAATCAAAACGATCAGGTCTAGGCCAACGTGGAGTTGAGCTAGCAGGAATCTTAGAGTCCACTTTGGCTGCCAATGCAGTAACAGCCGAATTCAGTTTTCAATGTCTTCCTTCATCGAATCGACCGCACTTGGCATCACAGAACCCAAACTCGCGTCGCGGCTGACAATATTCCGGAAGTGACCGTTGGAAAAAAGTTCCGCACAGTGGTCGCACATCCAGAAAACGTTGTTCGCGTACAGTCCAAGCTGATCGAGAAGTTCGACATCAACTTTGGCACAAATCACGTGAAATGTGTCCCCACAAAATCCACGACAGACGATGCGGTCTGAGTCAGAAACGGTTTTGGTGCACTTTTTGCAAGCCATGGTCACAAAAGTTAAAATCTTATTTTTCACGTGAAACCACGACTACCACGTATCGAAAAACTATAGTTGGGACACTACTTGAGCAGAAAGTACGGTAGCACCAACAATCAATACGAAACTAACGATTTTAAATTGGCTCACCACTTTAGTAGCCTATTGGTCCCAAGCAAACGACTAACGTACCCTATTCTAGTTGAAATTCTATTACTACACTATGTTTGTTTTGATTCGCTATGAAAGTTTGACAGATAACATCAGGGGTGTGTGGATTCATGCAGAACATGCAGGGGTGAGTGAAATAGCTTGGGACTGCTTGGGACCGTTGTTCTGGTACTGAGTGAGCCAAAAATAATAATGATTTTCTTCGGGACCCAGTGGTCTTAGAGTTACCTCTATGGTAGCACAGTGCAGTGCAGCAAGGATGCAAACAAAGAGTGATAGAGTGAACAATAACAGATAGTCGCCACCACCGGTGTGTGGGACGATAATTATGATCACAGAATTTCTCTACTAAATCACTAGTCACGCAAAAACCTCCACTTTCCTGAGGTACGGCAAACAAATCTACACTCAACAACACGAAACACGACTGAATCAATTCTAAATCACACGGGTTAAACGTTGATATATAGCCGGCGGGTGACCGTAAGTTTACTCACAAGCGACACAATGTATATGTAATGTTATTTATATTATATATTTATTGTTAGAAGTTCTTTGAAGGTTTTGGTCTTTCTTGATGATTTCGGAACTGCCCTAGCAGAACACTTCAAGCAACTTTTATGTGAGCTTCTGCCACAGCTTTGTGCTGCTTGGGTTCTTAAGTGCACTCACAATTTTAATAACATTAATGGAACATCAGCATTGAAAATCTCTGATCTTCCCGATTATTTTCAATTAAGAAATGTTCTTCAAACTGCCATTACCAGCACGGATCTTCCTTAAATTGTTTTCTCCATTACATGAGTTATTAATGTTACTTACCATACATTTCCAAAATTTTCATGATCCTCTTGGAACTTTGCTGATGTTTTCGGAAAATCCTTGAGTTTCTTGGAAGTCCTTTAAAGTTTCAATAATATTCTTGAACTTAATTGATCTGTACTGATGTTCTCTGAGCTTTCCTAAATTTATCTCAATTCACCTGAAACGAATGGAACTGTCCTGAAAACAATTCAATTTCCTTGAAGTTCTTTGGACATGTGAAGTTTCCAAAATATGTATGATGTTTCCTCAAGTTAACTGGAGTTCTCTAGACATTTTTGAAATTTCCGATTTCTTGAATTTTAACAGAACCTAATGTAACTGTCTTTAATTTATAGAAACTTGCCCTTACAGATCTTTAAACATACTCATATTTAGACATTTCTGAAGTTTCAGAACTTATTAAACGTTCCTGTAGATTTCCTAAAACTAATGGAATTGAAATAGAGCTCTGTTAGCATCCCTGAAGTTCCGGGGAAGTTGAAAAAAAAACTGACAAGAGAAGACGGGAGTTAATAAAAAAAAATGAACGTCTCTCACAATAGTTTCTCCTGACAGTTAAGCATGGGTTGACAATACGCATGATTATTCAAAAATAACGGTATAAATCGGTATAAAAAATCAAAAATCGGTATTCTGAGAAACCTTATCTGTATATCGGTATCAAGCTTGCAAATCGGTATAAATAACGATAAATCGGTATATCTGGCAAACCTGTTTAGTCTTTTCGGTGCTTTCATGCAAAGATTGTACTCGAAAAAAATGCAACACTTTATTTTTATTGCATGAGTAAAAATTGATGAAATTTTGTGTAAAACTAGTTAAGAGTGTAATGTTTGCATGTCCAAAATCTCGTCACAATCTGTCAAGTGATTATTGAGATGGCTTGCAAGCAAGAAGTGCTTCGACAAAAAATTATAGGAGCACAGTTTTGAATCGGAAAAACAGTTTAGAATCGACAATTCGACCGAGTCCCGTGTGGTAAAATCGCTCAATGAAACTCAGACGACCCAGCGGCGAGCTGGCAGCGGAAGAAAAGCGAAGACGACCGACCCCGTGAACGCAAGGAAGGTGAGGGATTATTTCAAGCGCAATCCGATCCTTTCGATTCGAAACGTGGCCAAGAAGGTCAATTCTTCCGGGTGGTTCGTCCTGCAGACAATGAAGTGCGCCAGACTTTATGTCTTCAAGGTAAGGAAGGCGCCTAACCGAACCGATAAACTGAATACCGTGGCCAGATCCCACGCCAGGCAGATGTACCACGAGTGGTTGGTGCAGCCGAAATGCATCGTAATGGACGACGAGACGTACATTACAGTGGACGCCAAGCAGATCCCCGACCTGGAGTTTTTCATTAGATAAACCAGCCTGGATGTTCCGGAAGAAGAAGGTCGACAAATTTTCCAAGGAGTACTTAGGGTTGATGGGCTTAGGGCTATCTGATTTTATTTTGAATAGATAGAAACCCAATTGGACCTGTAGTTGGCCAGCCGGAACGGAAAACCCGGAAAAGTCCCGAGTAAAATGCGCGTCGATTCATGTTGACATGACTGGTTCTCGGCAATTTGGTCACCACATCTTAAGATTGAGCCACTACTTGAAAGGTATGGCTATCTACTTTCAAACGGAACAGACAAGGAACCGATTGGAGTTGTGGGTGGCCAATCGGAACGATAAAACCCGTGAAAGGTGGCTCTGTGGAAATTCGGATTCACCGGGAAAATGGTCAATTCCTGGAAGAAGACCTAAAGATCTGCGATTTTTTCCTAAATTGCATACAATAATGAGCATAGAGGAAATATACCATCACCATATCTATTTTGAAACCAAGTTGCCAGAAAACGGTCCTCTGGATATCCGGAATCACGTAAAAAATAGCCATTTCCAGACAGTAGACCTAGAGATCCGCGATTTTTTTTTTTCTAAGTTGCATACAATCATTAGAGTAGAGGAAATATATCATCACCATATCGATTCTGCTAATGGATAGCTAGAAGGTGGTCCTGCGGATATCCGGATTTACCGGGAAAATGGTAAATTCCTGAAAGTAGACCTAGAGATCCACGTTTTTTAGGAAATGTGAAGAACCCTTAGTTGAGAAGGTATATCTCAGTGGCATATTGATTAGGTCCCCCGGTGGTTATTGAACACCTTTCTGGATATAAATGCATACACTCTTGAGTATAGAGGACATATATCACCACCATAGAGATTATGCACTGGTTCACCAGAAAACGATTCTCAAGATATCTGAAATCACCGAAAAAGTAGTCATTTTCTGGAAGTGGATCTAGTGCTTTGCGATTTTTTTTAGAAAATGCATAAAGCCCTTAGTTGAACAAATATATCTCAGCACCATATTGATTCGATCTCCCAGTAGTTATAAAGTGCGTTTCTTGATATCCAGTTACACCGGCGAAATGGTCAATTCCATAAAATCACTTTTATGAACCGGAAACCAGCCAATCTTCGCTTATGGACTGTTTACACTTACGCTATTACACTAGCGCTAATGAGCCAGCTGCTAGCAGAAAAGCTTGCCAGTATAATGTAAACAGGACATCAGCGTCTACCAGCATAAGATTTCAACTGAAACTGAAATTCATGCTAGTTGGCTAGTAAACTAAGGCTAGCAAATCCGCAGAGATGTAAACACCCCATTACTGACAGTTACAGTGGTGTGCTGTCGGTACAAATGCAAATTATTTCATTCGTCCGATCTGGAGAAGGCTGGTCTGTTTTTAGACTGTTTCATAAAGGAGACGGTCAACACCGATCAGAACGTGACGCAAACGCCAGATGCTCAGTCGTTTCTGAAATTGACTTCCCTTAGGTCGTTAACAGTGCTTGAATTGTTCATCCTACTTCGTCTACTCTTCGAGATTTCCTTGTCATAAATTTTGATTTTATTCACTATGAGGATCCAACTCTTAAGTTCAATTTGTAAACAGTAATTGGGTATTTTATGATACACTTTAACAAGTCTAATTACAACAATATATGATTTTTGCTCTCATTGGTTTTATGGCAGCTTTTATAATGATAGAACAACTTTAAAGAGTATTTTTTTAATTAATAAACAACTGCTAATGAAGGTTATGATTGATGGACAGAACAGTTTTATGAAGGGATTGAAAGCTGCTAAAAATTTATTTTTAAAACAAGACAGATTTTGACTTTTTCGACAGACTGTAAAAGGTTTAAAACAGCAATAAGCGGAATTACTAACGAGGAATGTTTCACACTTTGAAATGCTGTATTTAAACAAAACGGATTGTTCATTTCCGTTATAAAACCATCATAAATCTGAGTGTTGTGATTTGTGATTGTTACTTGGGTTATTTTTTTAGCAAGTGAAAATTAACTTTTTAAACCGAAAAACTGAGTTTAATGTCAAATTGATGAAATTTTATGCAAAATGAGAATAGTTTAATTTATCAGTGTACACAGCCTACCCACACGCTATGTAGAGGCTACTCAGTGACTGGGTAGATCGCACTCATTTTTTAAGATGGAGTTGTCAAAAAATGAGTAAACTTGTTTTGCTCCGATGAGTGGACTCCACCCAATAACTGGGTTAATCTTTATAGCCTGGATGGTGAAAGAAATTAGCAGCTAAATACATAATTGTCCTTGTTTTTCAATATTCTTAACTTTCGTAGTAATTTATATGTATAAAGCATTCACGGGGCATTCAATCGTTTCTATCAAAATGGGTAAGGTTTACTCAGTTGACAAATAGTCCTCTATAGGAACGATTACTCAAATTTGAGTAAAAGCATGTTTACCCATTTTTCGGTACCTTCCCTTTTGGCTGGACTGAGTGATTTTCGACTCAAAAATGAATAGCCTCAAAATAGCGTGCACAACCACCGGTACTCGCTGCCCTTGATCAAGGTGAATTAGCCGCATTCGTTCCGGTTACGTTTCTAGATCAAGTTTCATCGGCGAATCCATCGACTGTCGCACTCTTCCTTCTTTTTATTTCTTTATTTGTTCCAAATTCAAAATAAATTACATTTCATTTTAACCTAGGTGCTCCAGTTACTACAGTTTCTTACCAGCCTTAATTGTTATGATATATATCTAAGTGTTTTTACATTGTTCCTTCCTTGGCAATTCAGTATTTCAAACAGGTTTTTTAAACGTGCATGTCAGTATAACAATTGAAATCTTAAAACTAAAAACTAAAACTAAATCTTATCTATGTATAAAGGGAATAAATCGTTGCAATTGAGGATTGCAACGATTTTTGTCTGAAATTATTAATTATTTTGTTGGACATTTGTTCTAAAGTCTCAACATTCGAAATTCTATGTACCTCGGTAGTACTGTACCAGGGAGGCAACTTCAAAATCATTTTCAGAACTTTGTTCTGAATCCTTTGAAGTGCTTTTTTCCTGGTAGTGCAACAACAAGACCATATTGGCACAGCGTAAAGCATGGAGGGTCTAAAAACTTGTTTAAATATTAGAAGTTTATTCGTCAGGCAAAGTTTGGATTTCCTGTTTATAAGAGGATACAAACATTTTATATATTTGTTACATTTGGCTTGAATGCCCTCAATGTGATCTTTAAAAGTTAATTTTTGGTCAAGTATTAATCCAAGATATTTCACTTGGTTTGACCAGGAAATTGGAACTCCGTTCATAGTGACTATGTGACTACTATTAGTTTTCAAAAACGAAGCTCTAGGCTTATGTGGAAATATTATAAGTTGAGTTTTGGAAGCGTTAGGAGAAATCTTCCATTTTTGTAAATAAGAAGAGAAAATACCTCTACTTTTCTGCAGTCTGCAGAAATGCCTTTGTCATCAGCGAACAAAGATTTGTGGCAACCCTGAGGCAAATCAGGGAGGTCCGAAGTGAAAATGTTATACAATATAGGCCCAAGAATGCCACCCTGAGGAACTCCTGCTTTACCAGGTAGTCGATTAGATTTGGAATTTTGATGATTTACCTGTAGAGTTCTGTCAGTTAAATAATTTTGAACTAATTTCATAATATAAAGTGGAAAATTTAACTTTTTTAATTTAGCAATCAAACCTTCATGCCAAACACTGTCGAGTGCTTTTTCTATGTCTAGAAGAGCAACTCCAGTTGAGTGGCCTTCAGATTTGTTTGAACGAATTAAATTGGTAACTCTTAAGAGTTGATGAGTAGTTGAATACCCATGGCGAAATCCAAACTGCTCATCTGCAAAAATTGAGTTCGTATTGATGTAAAGCATCATTCTATTCCAAATTATCTTTTCAAAAAGTTTACTTATTGAAGAAAGCAAACTTATTGGGCGGTAGCTAGAAGCTTCAGCTGGATTTTTATCAGGCTTCAAAATTGGAACAACTTTTGCATTTTTCCATTTATCAGGAAAGTATGCCAAATGGAAACATCTGTTAAATAATTTTACCAAGAAAGACAAGGTACTCTCTGGGAGTTTTTTTTTTGTGAGGATATAGAAAATTCCATCATTACCTGGAGCTTTCATATTTTAAAATTCTTTAGTTATAGACCATACTTCGTCCAGGAATCATCAAAAATATTTTCCCGAGAGAAAATATTCAGATAATCCCGAGCAACCTGATTCTCAATAGGACTAGTAAGACCGAAACTGAAATTATGGGAACTCTCGAATTGCTTAGTTTCTGAGCCTTTTCCAAATTTGTGATCAAAATTTTACCACCTTCTTTAAGCTTTAAAGCGGAATAGGCTTTTGAGGATTTTTTTTAAATTTTTTGTGAGTTTCCAAAAGGGTTTGGAACTTGGGTCTAATTAAGAAATATTATTTTCAAAAGTTTTGTTCCTCATGGCAGATAATCGTTTTTTAATTTGTTTTTGCAAATCCCGCCAGATAACTTTCATGGCAGGATCGCGTGTTCTTTGATATTGTCTCCTACGGACATTTTTAAGACGGATCAAGAGCTGAAGATCATCGTCTATTATAATTGAATCGAATTTAACCTCGCATTTTGGTACTGAGGCAGCTCTTGCTTCCAGGCATGGAAAATCATTAACATTAATTTCATGCATTCATTTACATTCATTTGCCTCTAACTTTTTTTATCAACAGCATTCCGCAAAATAATGTATAGAGCTTTTGTAGGTTTTGTTATTAGCTACAACATTTGGTAATTACTCAAACCTGTATCTTTTATTCATCACGAACTAGAGTGAGCAGAACTTACTACTGTTTTTTTCAGTGAATGTAAAATACATTCACTGAAAAACAGTAGTGGCTTCTGTTCGCTCTGGTTCGTCATGCATAAGAGATACGGATTTGAGTTTTTAACAAAATTTGTAGCCAATAACAAAGCCTACAAAAACTCAACACATCATTTTGCGGAATTCTGTCGATGAAAAAAGTTAGGGACAAATGAATGTAAATGAATGCACGAAAAGAATGCAAATGATTTTCCATGCCTGCTTGCTTCAGCTATAGAAGTAGTCAGAGATTCAAGAGCATAATTAATTTCATCTTTGGTTTGCAAAGGAATGTTTGGATCGAAGTTATATTCCATAAATGTTCGATATTGCTCCCAATCAGCTCGATGGTAATTGAAAGTAGAGCTGTTGGGATTACAAATTATTTCTGGGATATTTCAAAAGTTACTGGAAGGTGATCAGAACCAAAGTCAGCATGGGTAACCAATTGGCTACAAAGTTGACATGAATCAGTTAAGACCAAATCAATAGTTGAGAGATTTCTTGCAGAAGAAAAGCATATTGGGCTGTTAGGATATTGAATAGTGTAATAATCTGCAGAACAATCATAAAACAGAATATTACCATTTGAATTGCTTTGAGCATTATTCCATGAGCGGTGTTTTGCATTAAAATTTAGACGTATGACGGGTAAGTTTCTGGAGATCACCCTTGAGAAAATTATTTTGCTGGCCTACGCATTGAAATGGCAAATAGGCAGCTATAAACGTAAGTTGTCCAAATTTTGTTTCAACAGAAACTCCCAAAGTTTCAAAAACTTTGGTTTCAAATGAAGAAAGAATTTTATGTTTGATTCGTCTATGAATAATGATGGCAACGCCACCACAGGGTCCATCAAGACGATCATTTCTATAAATCAAATAATTTGCGTCCTTCTTAACCTTATGGTCAGGTTTAAGGAACGTTTCAGTTATAACGGCAATATGCACGTTATGAAGTCTCAAAAAGTTAAATAGCTCGTCTTCATTATTTTTAAGAGATCGAGCATTCCAATTTAAAATATTTAATGCTTTAAAATCCATTGTTGAATTTTAAAGTCATGACAATATTGTTTGCAAATTTTACTCCAGTTTGAATAGCATCAAACATGGAGGTATTTTTAAGCATATCAGAAATCATATCAATTAATGATTTCTGTAAAAATTCCATTTTAGGGGCAGTAATGCTTCCTAAGTCAAAATTTCCGTTAGAATTACGTTAGTTAGTATTTTGATTTCTACCCGCTGCAATAGCAACATAGGTAGCTTCATTAACTTGCTGAACATTGTTGGCAGCGAGGGGAGTAGGTATAGATGAAAAATTTGAAGCAGGGGTGATATTTGTACCTACGGGTACGAATGTAAAATTTGATCCTCGCTGAACACTTAAATTAACAGCAAAGGAATTTGTACCTGTTCGGAAACGTGGAGCGTTTCCTACCTGTCACTTAGAACGAGATTGAAGGATCGCTTTGCAAGTCTAACATTCCCAAAAATTGGATTTGTGGTTTTCACCACAATTTGAACATTTAATATTCTTAGGATCTTCCCTCACAGGACAGTCGTCCTTTGCGTGAGAGGAATCTCCACAATTCATGCATTTAGCTGGCATGTAGCAATTTTTAGTTCCGTGACCCCATCCCTGGCATTTACGGCACTGGGTGAGGTTTTGGAAATTTCCTCCAGTCTTCCTGAAGTGTTCCCACTTCATTCGGACATGGAGCATAAGGCTAGGTTTTTCTAAGGCCTTAAGGTTGTTTAGTTCACTAGACTTGATGTGAACTAAATAAACATCATTAGAAATCCCGTTGCGCGAATCGCCAGGACGGGATTTCATTTTCATTTTGATTACTTGGAGTGGCACAACTCCAAGTAATTTAGCCAGTTCATCTTTGATCTGATCCAGGGATTCACCACTGGGCAGTCCTTTCATGACAACCTTGAACACACGTTCAGTTTTGGTGTCGTAAGTAAAAAATTTGTGCTTCTTCTCAGTAAGATACTTGAGAAGACATTTAAATCCGTCCAAGGTTTCCGCCAATACACGACATTCACCCCGACGTCCAATTTGTAGTGAAAACCTAACTTTCACGAAGTTCAAAAGTTCCATGCGAAGGTCATGGAAATCGGAAGTGGTTATCACAATAGGGGGAATCTTTTCCTTCTTGGCATTAAGCCGGGAAAGTTTACTAGAATTTTTCTTGGATGATGGATCACTCTCATCGTCCGTGAGCAAATCAAATTGATTACTCAAATTAATTTCATCAGAAGAGGGATCAAGAGTTTGCCCCTTTCTTTTACGTTTAGGCGCCATGGCGGCAGTAAATTTTATCCAAATCGACTCCCAAGATTGCTATAAGAATCTGAAGGATCGAAGAGGAATTTTCCAAATCGATATCCAAGAAGGATTACCTCGGGTGGGGTCCAAACAAGGATCGAAGAGGAATGAGAGTTGAACAAGGTAGAACATTTTTACAGGTTGAGCACTGTAGCTTTAGGTAGCAGTAACACTTCCTTCAGCAAAAAACAAATAGAGCACGATGCGGACTGACGTACAACGTTATTACTTTTCAGCTGCGTACCAGGCTTAACCAGTGAAGCCACATTTTTTCAAAGATCAATCTGTATTTTCATCACAAAAAATCTTTTAATCTGTATCTGGCTGACAAAAATCTGTAAAAAAAAATCTGTATAATTTCTATATTATGGTCTCAGTGCGGATTTACGTAAATCTCCATTGAGCAAATTCATAGTTCTGAAGAAGTTTGTTCAATGTTTAGAATCATGAAAATTACTAAAGTTTGCATTCTAAAGAATTTGTCTATTTTAAAAATCTTGAAATCCTACAATCTTGATATTTTTTAGTGTTTTGTATCTCTTCTACTGTCTGAAAATACAAAACATTAAGTACCAGTTGTAAGAGACAAATCTGTTTCCGACTGAAAATTTCCTTAATGAAGTAACTATCACAATTCCCTAGAACTTGATTTATTTATGTCTCAGATTACGCAAACCTTTATCTGGACATTGGACATAACACAGAAATTTTACAGGAAGTTTAGTCGAATTGCAGGCAATATTCTTTATTTCTGTAATTACGCTTTCTAAATATAAAAATATCCAGTTGATTCTTTGACTCACAAACTGTAATCAACCACTTTGTTGGTTTTTTAAAATGGCTTATTTACCGAGTTGACAAAAATAAATTAAATTAACCTGGTTAACTAAACAAATAGAAAAGGAAACTAATATTCCTTCCAACGAGAATTCAGAACATCTGAACATCAGAAGTTCATTCGAATGATTCCAAGTCCATTCGAAGCTAAAACAGTAATAATTTATTTAGTGGAAAATACGATTTGATGCTCAGATTAAATTCAAGCTACACAAAAGGAAGAAACAAATATTTCTCGGAATTAATACATATTAAAAAAAAAGCAAAACAAAATATATTCCCTTTATTTGAAAACTTAAAAATCTGTAAATTTTTCAAAAATCTGCAATCTTTATATATATAAATGTGTATGATTACGGATAAATCTGTATATGTGGCATCACTGGGCTTTACCCGCAAGGTGTGTACTGTCGGTATTCGCATAACAGTCCTATGTCCTATGAAATTCCAATCTACATGAGACTGTTATGCGATTAGTGGCAGTGTATGTGTTGAAAGTGCGTTCAATGATGGGCTGAGATGTGAGGCGACATACGACGTGGTAGCGGTGGTGCAAGCTTTGGGTTATTATTTAAAAAAAATGTCGGCTTTGAATATAACAATCTGCTAGCTTTCACCACCTTCATTTCAGAGTGAGAACTATTATATGGATGATCGTTGCAAAATTCTCCACTGGCAACAGGTGATTTTTGGGGAATATCGCTCAATAACGCAAAACTGTTGCTTGAATCGCGTAAGAATACTGTTTTTTTAACGGTGTGAATCAGTGATGTTTTCAAGGCAAATTATGCATTACAATGAACCATTAAGTCAAGGCTATTTTTCACACAGATGGCGCTGTTGTATTGGTAGTAATCAGCATCCAAACACATAAAGCAACCAACGATACAGACAAAACGCTTGCTACGACTACCACGACAAACTATCTCTGCAACACAGCTTGATCGGAGGAGTGGAAGAAGGATAATGATATATTGCTTGCCTACTTTGTTGCAATACATGGTTCCCAAGTAACACTTGCAACATCTTGCATGAAAAATGAAAAAAAAATCCAGTTGTAAAGAAGTGATATATTAATTGCCTTTAAAACATCTTGTTTTAGACGCGTTGTATTGATTTTTGTGAAGTATTCAAGTTCTTGAAGTTATAATTCGATACTGCATGTCTCAATTACCAGTTTATAACACATTTATAACTGATTGTATTTGGTGAAAACTGGCCAGCTTTTTGTACAACATGTTTTCATAGGTCATTATTAGGAACATGAATACATCTGAAATATAACTTATTGATAACATGTTATTAATAAGTTAAATTCCAGTTGTACTCATGTTTCCAAAAATTACTTATGAAAACATGTTGTATATAAGGCTAGCAAGTTTTCATCAAAAACAATCAGTTATAAAAGTGTTATAAATAGGCAATTGAGAGTTGCCATAAATAATAATAACTTCAATATACGATACAAGTGATGTTCTTGTTTTTGTTTTACAATGCATTCTACAAACTCCACTACAATATGGCTGACCAATGAAGCAATGTATAGAATGAAAAAAACATTTAATTTGTGCTTTCAACATAACATGTACGTTTTGTAAAAGAGAAAAGTAAGATAATTAAAAAAGAAAGTTGACATTCTATTTGTTTTTGTTTTTTTGCAAAGTTGGGGAATTTTATCTAGGATTTTTTAAGCAATTCAATTTATTATATTGAGCTTTTCTAAAAGCCAATGAATTTTTTTGAAGTAGAATGTAAAGATTTACCATAAATTTAAACCGCATAAATGTTTGCAGTACGGAATCTAAGTTTAGGCACTTTATTCGCACGATAAAATTCCTCAGAAGAATAAGTTGTGTAAATTGATGATAAACAAATTCCATTCGTAGGAAGGATGAAATTAATTTACAACATGTCCAATACAGTAGTTGCGCAAGTCAAGCATTTTCGGTATAAATAAGTTGTATATAAATGACTAGACGTAAATATTAACCGCTAATATTGTCATAAATAAGCTATGTAAACCCGTTTACGACAAATTGTGTTGGTTGTTCGCAATCGAGAGAAGACATGACAAAAAAAAATCCATTAACACACGTGTATCATCTTCGGCTTACCAACAATTTGGTCGTTTCCTTCTACCGTCACGAGCGAGCTGTTTTGTAGAAATTGTTTGTCATGAAGAAAAATGAAGATTATATCATTATTACTTTCTATTTCCGACATAGCTTTATCATTCGGCTCGTTGATCGCTTGGTAATAAGTAATAAAAATCCACAATTTGAAAAATTAAAAAAAAAATCGCTTTTAAGGCATATTCAGGCCGAAAAATCATTCATGAGCTTTGCCGAACACATTTTTCCAGGAAATTAGTGTTGAACAAATTAAAATTGAATGAAAAAGTTTTTCCATACATTTTTTAACCGTTTTACTCTAAGGGACGCCGGTTGTATAGTGGTAAGCGTGATTGCCTGTCACCCCAAAAGGCCTGGGTTCAATCCCAGTCGGCATCGCCGGGGTTTTCTGAGGCATAAAATCTCTGATCACGGGAAGTAAAGCCGCTTGTCCCCGGTCTATATGAGTATTTTGATGACGCTCGATTGTGATTTCCCACTCACAGATTACAAAATAGAGTACCTGACACTCCGAAACATGTCTGATACTTCTATATATGCATTTAGATTAAGATTCGAAATCCCCCTTTTTTCACATGTTTTGCACAAAAGGTACTTCTGCCCCGCCCCATTCATAAAAAGATGGTGAGAACTCCTGTTAGGGACGGGACTAAGAAGTATTTTTCTGTGCAAAATATGTAAAAAAGGAGGGACTTCGGATGTAATTTTTTGAGCAGAATATGCAAAAAAGAAGGAACTTCGGATGTTAATCTAAATGCATTTATAGAGGTACCAGACATGTTTTGCACTGCACTGTGAACAATTAACAGAAAACAGATTATGCGAAGTTTCCGATAGATGTAGCTGCAAACAACAGAAGTGACATCTGATGGGAAATTAATGCAGATGCTTGACAAAATGCACACTAAGTAAAATTCATGTAAATTTAGGTGTTCTGAGACTGACATATACGAGCGTCAATTTTAACATAAAAATGAGCCATAATAGACGTGAATTTCAGCTCAATCAAACGTACTTTTCGTCGAATAACGAAATTTTCAGTCCCGGAGCTCTTAATTTTACATGGCATGTTCGTTTACGTCTCATCCTTTATGTCAAATATTGATTCCATCACGTGTAAAATTAGGTATTTCTATGTGTGTGGTAAATTTTGCACTCACTTAGAAAGATTACCTCCTATCTAGCTTAATTTTTCTGAAAATGGTGAAAATGTGCACAGCAAAAAAAATAATTTTGATATCACGTCAAAGTGGATGCACTACAATCATGTCGAAAATATGGTGTAATATTACTTGCTAAAAAGGACAAAATTATCATTAATACAATGCATGAACTGACATTACGCTGCTTTTACTGCATTTGTTTATTTATGTGGTCATAAAAATTACATGAAATTTTCGACATGATTGTAGTGCATCCACTTTGATGTGATATCAAAATTATTTTTTTGCTGTGTGTGATCTACACTGAGATGAAAGTGGAAATCTAGTGAATTCCCTAAGAAACGCTTTTATCATGCTGGTGATGTTGCAGAAATGGTTGTATTGGACGGTATTATTCAATTATAGTTCATAATAATCCTTTTTCGGCAAACATGTGGCTATTCACAAATTTTGATGGAAAATACAACTGAACTTCAATTAATCAATAGGCATTCTAGATGGATTTCACTGTTATACCATAGTAGCAAAGCATCTTTAATTAGAGCAATTTTAGGAAATTACTTTTGTTTACATCGTTTTTGACGGTGTCGTGAAATGAAATGAATATTTCGTATGAGAATTAGTTGGACATTTCAAAGATGTGCATCAGCAAATATATTATATTTACAATATGATCCACTCTTTCGCTTAGCGAACCAAATTTTTAGCGATGAAAGCACCTCTGTGGCCAAAAAGGCTACCAATGTATTTGTTTATTGTCACGAGGGGTACACCAAATGAAAATTTGTTTAATATTTCAAATGAATGTATTTCAGCATATTATTTTATTTGGTGCCCACAGTGACATGTCAGACAAATTTTAAAGTAATAAACACAATGTAATTAATGAAAATAATGTGACTCTTACTTTTGTAATAAGTGCTATACTCGCACCCCTCGATTGTAATTCAATGATTGTTGCTGACCTTTTTCAACGCTAGATGGTGCGTTAAGCAACATTTTGCGGGTCGCCATTGCAATATTTGGAAAAGGCATGAATGGATCATATTGTTAATATGATATATTTGGCATCAGTCTGATTGAAGTGACGTTTTTCTACACAATTCGAAATTGATTTGGCAGAATGTTTTGTAGGTTTATGTTTAATGCTCAATTTCATGAATTTTCTATGAATGCGGGGGCGACATCTGTGTAGAGCTTGTACGGCAATTTCCCAGTATGTAAATAATGTATTGCTCTAAATTTACAACCGTAACAAATATCCTGAAACGAAGGCTGCTCAAGCGACACACAAGTTGTTTATCAATTTATATACGGTTTTGGCCGTAGAGAAGTTAAATCAACACAGTTTCATGAAGTTGCGTTACTTAGGTGTTTAACTCGAAACAACTAGAAACTCAACAAGGTTGAAAGATTGAAACATAATTACATTGCAACTCTCAGAACTGGTATCAATTCAATCATATAATATATACTTTGACATGATCTTTAGTAGTTTGAATGTGCACTGCATGAGTAAGTAGTTTAGTGTTTTGTTGCATGACATTTCCTGTGTATTATGCTGTATATCGCTTCCAACTGCTTCCCTGGTATCTGCTTTACTCCTCACGAAAAAAAATCTATTTCACCTCTTTCAACTCCTTACACACAAAAAGACACCCCGTCCCCCAGGATCCAACGCAACACCTCAACCAGTGTATTGACGTAGCCACCTGCTTGCTCACTCACTTTCTCGCTCTTCCCAAAAAGAAACCCCCCATCCTCTCTTCTATTTCTCTTTCTCTCTCTCTCTCTCTGTCTCACTCACACACACGCCTCCACACAAGCAAAACAAGCCTCCACCTGTGAACATCCCACTTTATCAGTGCGTATATATTGTATACGTGCCCCATTAGGCTGCTCAGACCCATCCTGAACCCTTGGCAAAAGCTTCATGTATGGCACTAACATCGATTGGTTTCCGCTGGAAGGTAACGGCATCGCAGCAGAACAACACGATCGGCCCAACGGCGAACGTGGTCGGCGGTTCCGGAGGCATCGCGGCCGCCGTCGTGGCCGTCATCGGGCGGCCCCTGCCCACGATCAGCGAAACGACGACGGCCTTCACGAACGTGTCGTCGGCCAACACCAGCCCGGAGAAGGGCAGCCTCGGCAATGGGGTCGACCGGGACCGCATCGAGGCGGATCTACCGACGGCGGACTATTCCACGGCGTATCCCTCGCAGTGCGCGTCCAGTTCGTCGGCCAAACCGTCGATCATGAAGAAGAAGAACCAATCGGCGACGGATTCCAAGCGGGAACGGAAGGCAGCGAAGACGCTGGCCATCATCACCGGGGCCTTCGTCTGCTGCTGGCTGCCGTTCTTCATCATTGCCATCCTACTGCCAACGTGCACCGATTGCGACATCAGCCCGTTCGCGATGAGTGTGTGCCTGTGGTTGGGCTACTTCAACTCGACGCTGAACCCGATCATCTACACCATCTTCAGTCCGGAGTTCCGGCACGCGTTCAAGCGGATACTGTGCGGCCGGCGGCACAGTCTGCGGAGGACGAGGCACATGGGCGTGCGGCATATGCGGTAAGGAAGGGTTAGTGTGATGTATATTTTGTTACTGATGGAACATAGAATAAATTGTACATATTTAGGACGTGATAAGAATGTAGACACCCCGAATAGAAGAAAGTATGGTAGTGATCGAAGGTATGGTAGCTTACGGTTGAATCGGTTTTAAGCGGTGTTTTAATGCGTTTGAAGGAGTGTGATGACAAACTGTTCGATTGATTTTCAGGATATGGAACATTTAATTTAAATGATTCAATTGGAATGTGCTCAGCTGATTGCCCAGAAACAGGTCCCGGAAGCTTCGGAAAAAAGTGGCCAGTTCTTGATTTCAACTGAAAACAAACATGCTAAATCCAGTTCCTGGTCATTTTGTGACAAACGTGCATTTGATGGCTTAGATATTAGAAATTGACTTCTTTCATCGGGCCTCCGGGACCGGCTTTCGAGGTAATTCATTGAATTCGGACCACTTTTTGAAGTCCTAGCTTCGACTGGACATATACTAAAATTACACCACTTTTTGTAGTCTCGATTGATCAAAAAACTACAAGTGACAGAAATGGTGACGTACTACTACGTGGTTTTATATAATCAATCTTATTTTTTAACTGCAGCAGGAGCTTGTGTTCTGTTTAGGAATAGGAATTTGAGCGGAGTTCTCTCTGTTTATACTCTTTAGTATGATGTGCTTGACATAGACGGCCTCATGTGGGCCGCAGCTCGCTGCTTGCAGGCAGCCTTTCATTATGTACTGGAGAACACCACACTCACCACGTGGTGATTGAATAAACACCGTTTGGTGAGACCGGATCGAATTCAACTTTGAAATCTGTGCTAGGGCAATCGCTTTTTGCAAGCAATCGGTGATAATATTAATTATCACAGCAACAGTTGCACATTCGTGCAATTTTCAATACTGACATTTTGAAAAATGATAAAGTCTTAATTATAACAGATTCGCGGAAAAAATAAATGTCGATTGGTGTACTAAGAATTAAAATCCATCATTTCTGGATCAAAATCAGACCACTTTCATGCCGCGACCGACTTTGGTTTTTGAAATTGCACCCCCAATGTTGCCTTAAAGTACATGGTATGTTAGATTTAAACATTTCTAGTTAGAGCTGGAATTAGGCGTAACAGCTTTTGTAAACAATGAATTTTCTCAATGATTTTTAATAATTCAAGGCACACCCACACAAACCAACATTACCGTCGGGAAGGGGACGTATTACCCTACCTGATGGTGATGTTGATTTGCGTGGGTGAGCCTTGAGTTTCAAGACATCATCGAAAGAAGTCATTGTTTACAAAAGCTGTTACGCTCTAATTCCTGCTCTATCTTAATATGGGAACTGACATCTGATTGATGACCTTGACAAATGTCCAAATCATATTATTTTACAAATTTATGGTAGTCCTGAGAAGGACCATTTTGTCGTGATGGTTGAATAATGCTGAGCTATTACGGTGTTAAACATAGATGAGGCTGGTGAGCTGTATGTTGTTTGGAATGAGGGTGACGCGCTTGGCATAGATGACCCACAGCGACTCACGAAGAGTTACTGATTCCGATCAATAGCGGTGTGGCTTCTTCCTCCTTCTATAGATGCTCATGTGGGCTGCAGCTCGCTGCTTGCGGGCAGCCGTTGGTTGTGTACTGGAGAACAATGTTCAACAACATGCGCCGAAAGCACTGATGTCGACAACCGGACACCACCACACACGGGGATTGGAACTGGTTCCGATCAGCGGTTAAAGCCATCCTTGACAGCTAGCTGCTTGCGGGGAGCGTTTCGTTGTGTGACGGTGATTGAATAAACACCGAGACCGGATTTAATTCAACTTTGAAATCTGTGCTAGAAAAATCGCGTTTCGCAGGCAATTGGTGATAATATTATTATTCATAGCAACAGTTGCATTCGTGCAAATTTCAAAAGTGACAGTTTGAAAAATGATGGAGTCTTAAATATGAACGATGCGTAGAAATATTTCTGATCGATTGGTGTTAAAACTATTGAAATTGGTCCAGGTGCAGCTGAGTAATTATTGTTCAAAATCTTTCATAATTTTGTTACATGTTACATCTTCTCGGATCTCGGATGTTCTAAAGCTAGTTTCTTCATACTCACAATTTTCCGGAAGTTCTTGGTATTACCCTGAAATAAATAGAACTTTCCTGAAAATCTCAGGAATTCTTTCCTTTCCTGAATTCCTCAGGAATTCTGTGGACTTCCTTGAAATTTCCGAAACTTCTTTAAATTTCTCGAAATTTCCTGAAGTTCATGAAGCTGACCTGCATTTATCGAAACTAACCTTTACATATTGTTTAACTTTTCTGCATTTCTTTGGTATGCTACTAAAATCTCTGAAGATCTCCAGACCTAACATATCTGAGGATCTTGGAACTTCTCAAAAGTTTCTCCAATTTTCGTCAAGTTCCCTGTATTTATCTGAAGTTTTCTTGACATTCCAGAAGTTCTCTTGGTATCCTTGGAATTCTTTAAACATCTACAAAACTCCTGCAGTTTCCTTTTACCAGTCTTAAAGTTCTTGAAGCTTCCCTGAAGTGCCCGAAATTTTGAAAAGTTCTCGGAACGCTCCATAATTTATCCATCAGTTTGTTTATGAAACTTCGCTGGTATTTCATTTCGTTTCATGATGATGTTCCTGTAATTAATGAATCTGAGCAGTTCCACACCAAATGATGATTCGAAAAAACTCGACCGTCTCCGATTTGCATGGAACATTGCATAATTGTTTCTCATGGGCAATGATTTACGTTGTTGCTAAAATTCGCCCATTTTGGGTGTTGGAAAATTTTCAAAACGGCGTTTTGTAAATTCATCAAAAAATGGTAGCACGGTAACGGCATTTCTAATCGAAATTCTGTAACAAAGATTTAAAGGAAAATTATATTTTTCTTGGAAAAAGGTCAACAATATTTTTTTATTTTGGTCAAAAATTAAAAAAAAAAAGTTCAATTCTAAAATATTCTACAATGTTCGCGCCCAATTTTTAAAATTTTTATTTTAAAAAGCTTCTGAAAATGCAAACTTTTGAAATGTTTTATATTCAGGCCTTTTGAAAATTTACAAAAATCGTCAAACAAGAACTTTTAGTCAATTTTTTAACTTTTTATGGAAAAGTTTTTTCAAGCTGTTCATACTCAGAAAATAATGGCATTATGTTAAACATTGCAGAAGTTTGCATTTTTCATAACATGTTTTTATTTTAATTCACAAATCGGGCAAGAATATCTAAAAATCTTCTTTTAATTTTTACAATTTTTATTTTTTTCCTGAGATAAATAAAACATATGTTTTATAGTTTTCCTCAGTCAGACATTTTCTCTACAATTTTGTCTCATTCGTCATTTCCACCAGAAATGACGTTTTCGTGCTACAATTTTTTGAAAAATTTCAAGGACTCCATTTTTAAAATTTTACAAGATCCAAAATGATCAAATTTTTGCAAAATTGAAAACCATTGCCCATAACATACAATTACGCAAATCACGCATACAAATCAGAGAATGTTGTTTCAAACATTAATTTTTTCGTCAATCCAGACAAACTGCTCAACTACCCTAAAGATCTCTAAGCATCAAAACGTTTTCTGCATTTCCTTGAATTTCACTAAACTTACCTTAAGTTCTCTGGACTATCGTTATCTTTTGGAACTTTTTGAAAATTGTCGCTATTTTCTTGAATTTCACGGAACTTCCCTTAAGTTCTCGAAATTAAACTAAAATTCTCGGAACTTCCATGACCAGTT
The DNA here is from genome assembly GCF_037179485.1 of Ochlerotatus camptorhynchus. Taxonomy (NCBI): domain Eukaryota; kingdom Metazoa; phylum Arthropoda; class Insecta; order Diptera; family Culicidae; genus Ochlerotatus; species Ochlerotatus camptorhynchus. The sequence goes on along the minus strand of NW_027040887.1, from coordinate 4,699,025 downwards.
ACAATTTGTAGTGCGTGTGTTTCATTTCAAGAAAACCTTGCTAGATTGCTTTTTCTCAGTGGTAAAAGTATACTCAAATTGAAGCTGAAAGCATAAAGAATCGTTTGAATGCATTCAGCGAAGTGTTTTTGTAAGAAAATCCAGTGAAAATAGTGTTTCAATTTGGGTTGCCGAAAATAGTCTGGCATGCCGAAGCCGTCATTTCCCCTAGTGTTTCAAAAAAATTCTGAAGTTCTTGGAACTTCATTGAAGTTTTCGCAATTTTTCTGACGTTCAGAGGACTCTCAAATTCTATGAAGTGTTATTGACATTGTTCTTGGAAAATTTTTAAAGCTCCTCCATTTCATCTGAAATTAATAAAATAAATCTAAAGGTCTCAAAATTTTCCTGAAATTTTCGTAGCTTCCATAAATCTCCCAACATTTTTCAGGTAGTTGAAGATGCTAATTTCAAATAACAGACTAGAGTGATAATTTTTATACGATAGATGAGGAGATGGATGAAAGTATAGAGTTGATAGTTCCGTTAGAGTACGGCAGTGTGAAAATTGTATATAGAAAGTAGAATCCGAGCAAGGATAACTTTTATGAAAGTACAAATCGGTTTGATCATCTCTCTTTACCAAACTCCCTCGTTGGAGAGGGATGGTGAGGGGTATCCATCCCGTTGTAAAAATCTGTGACCACTAGATTATCATTGGCTCCGTTGAACAGATGTTCCCAGTTTTTGGAGCTTAATTCGACACAAACAGCTTTGTAAGCTCAACGGTTGAAATCAAAGTCCCGTTCGGTGGCTGTTGATGAACGGTGATCATCAAATCGACGTATGTCTAATCGTACGACGAACGGATTATGATGGCGATCAGGTTTTAAGATGGTTGAAGGTGCTTCAATCAGTCCCACGCTGCTACCGTTGTTCACGAAGGCCAAGTCTAGCAATATTCCGTTGACGTTACGGATGTCACAGATTTGTTGAAGTCCGCTGGCCACCAAGCTCTCAGTAAACGCAAGCTCTTGCTCAGAGGAAGCATTGGTGTGCAAGTAACCCCTGATATCTTCGTCGAAATACCATGACAAGTGGGGAAGGTTATAGTCGCCAACAACCACAACAGTATCACACATACAGCAGCGGAATTCAAAATCTGTAAGGCAGCTTCGGAATGCCGAATGTAGCGTTCGGGTTCGCTATTAGGTATCAGATAGATACCGCACACGAAGACTGATTGCTCTACAAGCGACACCTTCACAGCAACCTGCTCAAGTGACCCGTATCCATCAAGTCGAACGGGAAAACTTTGTAAAGAGGATTTCACTGCAATTAGAACTCCTCCGCCTCGTTGAAAATGGCTGGTAGCGTGACTGCGATCACAGTGGTAAATGTTGTAATTCGGAGCCAATTCGGAACTGCTGCGGAGCCATGTTTCCGTTAGCATAATCACGTCGTAATCATTCGATGCTGGAGCCAAGAAAAAGTCGGTTGGTAGGATGGATGCATGGACATGAGCGGTATTAGTCAAAGGAGAGGCTGAATCGTCAATATACTTGCCAGTAATAGCTGGTTGGAAGACCCCCGACCTACATCTATACTCAGGGCCGAGACGACCATGCTGAGCGCTGGCTGGGCGCGACTGAGGCAGATAAATCGGGGGCTTCCAGAGTACTATCCACGATGCGTCTTGTAAGCATATGTTGATCGCGGTAGGCACTGTTTTATGATTAGATGTAAGTGGAATTTGAGTTGGAGACGACGTAAGCACAGAGCGGTCGGTAAGAGTATTTACGGTTTCAGAAATTACCTTTTGGAGTTTGGAACCGCAGTCGCGTCTCGTTCCCGGCAGCGATATCGATTGTTGTTGACGCTGGTTTCCAGACAAAAAACTGCTTGTTGGCACCAACATCTTCAAATTCACGGAAGCGTATTCCACATGGCCACGATTCAGTAGACAAAGCAGCTGGCTTCAAGTTCGGATACATCCCAATTTTTTTTTTAATTCATTATTTAAGAGATTTTTAGACGAAGGCTAGTTCATCTCTGAAGACATCCCAATTGTGTACGGCACAAAGGTTAGGGATCTAACATCCTTACCACATGGAACAAGTTTAACCACCTTCAAGTGAGCGGTTTTGACGTAGGACTACGTCTGTGTTTTCTATATGGGGGAACACTTTGTAAAAACCGAAAATGGAACATGTAACAAAATTATGAAAGATTTTGAACATTAATAGCTCAGCTGCCCCTGGACCAATTTAAATAATTTTATCACCAGTCGATCAAAAATATTTCTACGCATCAATGCTTCCGACTGATGATTTTCAACATGAAACTATTGTAGAAGTGGTAATGTCAAATGATAATTTTATCACTGTTTTCATGAAATAAACTTTCTTCCCAAACCCAGTCGTCATAGCAACCACATCATTTTGCTTTAACCTGAAAATATTTGAAACAGCCTTAACTCATTTTCGCTTGGAAGCAGGCATCAGAAGCAGCGATAGCAACAGTAGGAATGTGGAGGCAGGTTAGGTAGTCCACTCTTCTACTTAACAAGTAACAATGACTGCTCGTGGCAAAGGAGGAAAAGGTCTTGGTAAAGAAGGCGCCAAGCGTCATCGCAACCGTCATCCGTCGTCTGGTTCGCCGTGGTGGTGTCAAACGTATCTCCAGTCTGATCTACGAGGTGTGCTGAAGGTGTTCCTGGAAAATGAGATCCGTGATGCTGTCACCTACACTGAACACGCCAAGCGTAAGCAGTTATGGATGTCATCTACGCTTTGACGCACTCTGACGGTTTCGGAGGTTAAATCATCACCAACTTTGGCAACAAAACGGCGCTTTTCAGGGCCAACAAGTAAAGAGTTGGAATAGAATTTATCTGTGCCTGTTTGTCTATATTCAGAACCACACCCCCAAACGACCGCACAAAATGCTCTCCAGAATTCTAAGCTTGTAACGAAAATTAGAAGCAGGAGTGCAAGTGATTTTGATCGATTCTTTTCATCAACTTTCTCTTTGAAAAAACTACTACAAATTTGGTACGCCTACAATTCAAAAACGGAAAGAGTTAAGATACTAGATGATCGATCAATTAAAAGAACTAAATGCTCTTCACATTTGTTCCGTCCACAAGCGGTCCTACGTCAAGCTAACTTCATCTGCGCTATTTCGATAATCTTGTTTTCAGCAATCTCCGGCAAAATACCTGACAGGTATAACCTAAAGAGCCTGAATTTATAAAGAGGTGACATCTTATCCATTTGACAGGTCTTCTGCTCGTTTGGAATGACTTTTCCTATGATTTTGACAGACAATCGATTGTTCCAATTTTGACATGTCGTCTCTTTATAAATTCAGGCTCTTTAGTATAACCAACATTTGTCAGAATCTTGTTCGGAAGGTCGAGAGGCTACCACCGAAGACAACAAATCAAGAAGACTGGCAACTCTTCCATTTTCTCATACGAACGCTATGAGACAGGTACAATCGCGTCATCTGCCGCTCAAAGGTAAATGCTTCGAACGAATTTGATAGCAAAGATTACATCCTCAGAAGAAAGGTTAGTGTATTTGCTCATTTTTCTATGCGTTGCTTCCACCTTCACTCAAGCGCAGCGCCACTGTATCTGTCGTTTGGATTCTGGCAAAGTTGTCTTTGCTACCACACAATTTTGCCCACCGTACTTGTACCAATCGGCATTGGCATCGGCAAAGCTTTGGACGGGCGATGCGCATTGGCGTAGCTAACGAGAGTGCTAAGGGAGCCAGGCCCCCTCCAGAATTATCTAGGCCTGGAGAGGAGGGCGGGGATTTAGGGTGTTTAAGTATACACCATTATTTTGTCAAGCAGCTTCGAGGTTACTTTTTATTTTCAATAATTTTTAAGAATGTCTTATTTTCTTAATATTGAAACCAGTGTCTGTTTTGATCATTTACCATCAACCGTAAGGAGAAGTGCTTCAATCCAGTATAGATGAATTGCGTTCGTTTTGAATATCTTCGCTGTGAAGTACGAGCGAAACGAACAAATGAGCTCATTATACATAAACGAATACGCGTTTGTTGATATTCACCACCAGTGTTGGGAAAATATCAAAAAATCAAATCTCACCAACGCCTAAGATCACGCTTGATTTTCGTAGACAAAAAACAACAAGCAAACTACTGCGGTATATTTTGCAAGCTGTGATATCGCAGCTCGGAATATCAAGCTAACAAAACTCACCAACTGCAAATCTCACCAAACTGTGGTGAGATTAAGTTTAATGATTTTTCCTTTACACCCGAATGCAATCGAAACTTCCATAACGGCTTGCAGCTGTCCCTTCACGTCTGCCATTGGTGAAGATTAAAAAGAGATAGCAAACTATGCATTCTCTTTCTAAGAAAACGATGTGCACCGTCGAAAAATTGTCTCTTCTAGAAAAGATTGACAGTTTCTTATGGGATTTTTAGATGGAGTGAAAGGATAGTACGAAGTCCGCCATGTTTCACGCACAGTCTGACGTTTGCTTATGGATTTTACCATAGGAATAAAGAGCAACAAAGTTGCCGTCAAAGCCAATGGAATCATTTTTGTGTCGAGTCAACTCTCAGCTTGATTTTTGCACGTTGTGAATAGTCTCGCAATATCAAAGGAGCTTGTAAAATCAATATCAAGCATGATATTTTGTTCCAATATCACTCGTGATATTGCGAAAAATATCAATCGATTTTTGATTTTGCCAACACTGTTCACCACTGCTTAATTTTCCAATCCAAAATTGGCAAAATCAGAAGCGATCATCAATAATCAAATTCATTTTGGGCAAAATGATTATTTTTAATATTGTCGACTCAAGAGCCTTAAACCTCGACATTATCATCAATTCAGCATGAGGCATTAATTTTCAATACATCTGTGTATTAAAACCAACATAACACGTTCCACAGTGCTAAATTTGTGTAATATGAAAATAATCATTTTGCATTTGATCCTCGAAATCATCCCCACCAAGATGAAGATGAATATTGATATTGACAACAACACAGGCGATAATAAACATCCAGCCACGAATGAACGAAAATCAATGTTGACTTTGATACTCAGAAGTTGCCTTGATCAAAAGAATGTGTTTATGTCAGAATTCAAATTCATGCAGGTGGTTAGTCTATCTATTAAGGTTGTCTTCATTTTCAGCTAAGTTGAGTGTAGAAGGAATGATTGTTATCAGCACTGGTTTAAACAATGCCATCATCATCGTCGTTGATACGACGTCTTTTGGTCCTGGAAACTGGTGGCAACGGAGTACGACGAAATGGTGCCGGAGTAGACGGAACTGATTCGATCAAGGATTTAAAGTTCGATCGAATTTCGTTCCTGATGACTACCAGAATACCTTAGCTCAGTCGGTAAAGGCGCAGCTACAAAGCAAGATGCTGGAGGTGGCTGGGTTTGATTGCCAGTTCAGTCTAGGAATTTTCGGGTTGGAAAATTTCTCGACTTCCCTAGGCATAGAGTATGATTTTACCGTATGCGTGATAATGTTCGCACCATTGAGCAATGTCAAAATTAAGTGGATTAAGATCGGGGCTGGATGGCGGCCACATATCCTTCGCCCAGAACGGAAGATGTTCCTGCAACCACTTCTGAGTGCGGTTCGAGGTGTGGCACGGAGGCCCATCTTGTTGAAATACAACCTTTGGCGTTGAACCGCACTGTTCTTTGATCCACGGAAGAACATACTTACTTAAAATCCCGATGTAGACCTCCGTGTTGATCTTGTCCGCCTTCTGGAATGAACACCGGGTCCACTTTTTGCCATCGGAAGCCACCAATCCAAACACCATAACGCTAGCAGGATGCTTAGTCAGATACACGTTCTTGTGCTCGTCGGCCACGTCTTTTACCGGAAGAGAACTAATATACCGGTCGTTTTTGGAATTTGATACGGGATCGACGGTAAACATGCTCTCGTCGGATTTTTTCGCTTAAGGAAATTCAAGATTTTCTTACATCGTTCGACTCGCAGCTCCCGGATGCGGTTGGTAATCATGTGAGTTTTTTTCCGTGCCCTCGACTTCGTTCCGCAATCTTCCTTTACGATCTTCCGTGCCGTAAAATCACTGATCCCGTGTTCCTTTGCCATTTTCCTTATTGAACGCACTGGATTCACCCGAATCTTCCTTTTGATAGCAGCGATAACCCTCGGAACCCGAGGTCACCTCGGCCGACCTGTGGCCACCTTCGCGGATAGTTGTCCTTTCTTTTCTCGGTCTAAAACCCTTTTGACGGTCCACCGGGACACTCCCACGGCGATTGAAATGTCTTTTTGCGACATTTGCGCGTGGGACAAATCACGAATACGCTGCCACTTCGTCATGGTGCAACTGTCAAACTAAGTAAATCATTTTCTTTTATACACAGCCTACTACGGTATGAGCACGTAACCTGCATGTAAAGAAAACCAAGGCATTGTATGCACAGGTGAAACGGGAACCTTATTTGTACAATGGTGCAAACGTTATCACGCATACGGTACTTGCCATACGCTTATACTAATTCAAAAATGGTACAGGCATCGAAAGTTCTCAATTAATAACTGTGGAAGTACATCTAGAACACTAAGTTGAGAGCACGCAATAATCTAAAATGCGATAAGCATTGAGCTTGAAAGGCGAAGAAGAAAAAGACCGTATACTAAATGTTCACTGCCTCGAAAAAAGACCGGCAGGAGTATTGCAAAGTGGTTTAAACTTTGAACTTAATTAATCTGAAAAGTATCTCAAGGTACATCTTTTTTTGTTCATTAATTTATTTGATAAGGCTCAACCGAATTAACTTTACAGAGCCGAGGATTCTTGGTCATTATACAATACATCTTAAAACTATAGTCAAAAGGTACAACACAATAAACACTTTATCTTCCGCTATCCAAAAAGCCTCTTCCATCAGAACGGGAGCCGCTTCCAGTGGTTTACTTGTATTGCAGATTCGCCAACGAGGGTCAGAGCACTTCCATTGTAGCAATGGGCGCAACACGTGGTCAGCACTCACACATTCATCACGAAACGGTTGCTTTCCAAAGTCGACGACGCATCGACTGAAAGAACTGCTGATGAAGAACAATGAGGAGGACCACACAATGGTTTCTGCCGAGAAAACAGACGATCGCGTGGCACACATCGAGAGTGGCCTGTTTTTGTCGACAGCCGAGTGAACACTATCCCAAGGTACATGCAATTTCTGAAATTTAAAACTTTTGTTTGATGCCAATTGTCATAAAAATGCATCGTCTAGTGTTAACATCAATTTTTACTTTTTTCATGAACTGAACATGAACATGTATTTAATATTAGAGTTTCAGCTGCAGTCAACTTCCATCCTTTATGCATTTAAAACCGGCATTGTAATTTCAAAATACTTGACTTTTCAAAGATTCTGGGAGCGCCCACCGAGATTCTGTCATAGAAATTTTTCGTAGTTGATCGAAATTATAACTCGTCTTATAGTTCACACTTGTTCAACAAAATCAAGTTTCACGACAGTAGTACTTCCTCGACTATCAGTCATTCGACTTTTATACCACTCAAATAAGTTTTATCTTAACGAAATTGAATTCACCCCTCGAAAATGTTTTAAAGCACCGCTCAACCGATTCTCTCCATCATCCTACACAGGCTGAGCCTCCACCAAGAATGACATACACTCCCAAAAGTTGTTGTTCGCTGTTTTTTATAACGATTGTAAAAAGCCATACATAAATCTAGGCACCGGTCAAAAATAGCTAAAGGCTTTAGTATTCTAAAAAAAAACCATAGCAAAATGAAAGAAAACTACCAAAAACAACACTTCTAACTGTAAGCCAAAACAAACAAAGATAGTTACTTAATAAATAAAAAAAAACTTATCTCTACGGACAATGCGGGTTACATTGTGAACTAAAGTAGAAGAAAACTGAAGAAAAAGTCTAAAACACTGTGTAAAAAATAATTACTCGGTTCACCGAACCACCAGCTAGTGAATTTTAAATGGTTGCAAAGCTAAAACTAGGTGTAGGAATAAAATTCAATGAAGTCAAAACAAAAGGTACGTTTTTATATGAAAATAAAATGTGAAAAATCCGAAAATAAAATCAAAATTGTACAATCATTATCGTTTAGAGGTTAAGATGAAGACAGAAAAAAAACCTAGTGAATAGGAAAAAGCAACATCAGAATCAAAAAAATAAGAAAAAGCACCTACACATAGCGAGAACTAAAACAAAAAGAAGCATGCAGAACTAAAAGCAAAAAAGTTCATTTGCATACACACACACACTCACACATAAATCTGACAAAGTTTAAAATCACAAAGAGCAATCCTCAGACAAAGCAAAAAGAAACCGGGGACATTCAAACTCAGAGGGGAGACAAAAAAAAATAACTGCAGTTTTAATATGTGTGTGCATGAGTTAAATCCCCTTCCCCAACACTTCCACAGCTCGGTCCCGACCCACTGAAAACTAAAACTGTAGCAAAACTCAATTTATGCCGCCAGTGCAGTGCAGCCAGAGGCAAAAGCAAATCCCCGGCGTGGAAAGCGAGAGAAATGCTGTGACTAGCTGCTAGTCACATTTCAACCGGCACCGCATCCTCGGTAGCTCTAATGCCAGCAAGTCTAATGGAGGAGAAAAGTTTCCACCGGCCTGTGGACAAAAAGCACCAACTCGGCTCAGATTGCCCGGCAGGTACGGGCAGTTTGAAGGAGGATTTTCCAAACGAAAAAAAAAAATTAAAAACATTAAAGCGAAATGTGACAAAGGTGCATTTGGATGTAGAACCCTTTCGATGGCCGAGGGGGGAGTGGGGAGAAGTAGAAAGAGTAGGAGAGGAGGGGTGGGTGGGGTGAAGGTAAACAGTTTCCACATAGTCCCGATTTATTGAGCCCTTAAAATCGCCAAAATCGTCGTCCCGTTATTTTTGCGTACAATCCAACACATCATGATTTTGGAGGTTTTAAACACTGGACGTTGTGGAAATTCTTCGGGGGGAGGTGGGACGTTAGATAAATGCAGGGGAATGTGTTAAAATTGGTTTTTTGCTTTAATAGGCCATATATTTTTTCTATTTAATTTTGGAAGCTATTGAAAGATAAAACAAGAGTTTATTTATTTCATGGAAAGGCATTTATATTTTCGCAGCATACAATAAGCCCAAAAGTGATGGCCTAAAAATTTCGATGACAATTGCGTTATACCTCGGCACATCATGCTGCTTCGTGCGATCTCAGCAGGACAGCGATCATCTCTTCTCATTAGGTTTTATGATGAATCGCTCGTAAAGATTCGTCAAAGCAAATAAAAAATAAAATCGTTTCACAGTGCAATCGCAAGATTGAAATCTCTCAACCGGACGCAGGAGCCAGAAGCCAGACTCAGCATTTGGTCGAAAAGAGCCATTTGTACCATCTAGATGGTGCTAACATAAAGACCCTTGCCCTAATTTCATGTTATCAATTGCCAGTGATGCATTTGAACGCGATTAATTCGAAATGTGATCAAGAGATCTGAACTTGCGTTCAAGTGGAATGAACGCCCATGTAGTTCATAAGAAAGAACTCGAGCAGGCTTTGCCAGAACGGAAAATGAACGCTAGGGACGTATGTGTTGCTATGGTTCATTTCACTGTTATTTTGTGTTTTCCGATATCCACTTTTACTCTATTAGGTACTGCAGCGTGACGTCATAAATGAACTCAGAGTAAGCCGGCTGAACCTTTTTGACAGTGTTTGCAAGCACTTAGTCGTTTTTTCGAAAAAAATATTCTTAAATTTCCGAATTTCAACTTGAAAATTGTCGAGGAACAGCGCGTAGAAAGGATGTTGCTCATGGACATTGCAGAAGTGTGGTTTACATCTCACTGCAGTCCGAAAAATTATCGAGAAAATCCACCCAAGAAAAAATCGTCGTCGTCGTCCACGTAAACAGTACCACTGAACTGTCATCAGATTGAGGTTAACCCCGACGGTGCAAAACCTAATGGATGGAACTGATTTGGTCATTTTCTGAGGGTATACTTGCTGATGAAATATCCATTGACCACTCAGCGTTGCCAGATTGTTTTCAAGTTTATCGGTATCAAAGGTCTAAAAAAATCGGTATGATAAATTTTATATTTTTACTTTTTTTGAAGACGAAAATTTAAATATGTGGACTAAGAAGTTAGGGTATGACTTTAAAATTTTCGAGGCTAAAAAATCCAGTCCTAACCAATCCAAGACGAAACATCAAAAAGCTTGTGGACGCTTGTGAAGGATGCATACACTTTGCAAAGGGATATTTCGTATTGGCGTGGCTTGGACTGTTTTTTAGCTTGTTAAGTTTTAGAGTCATGCCATTATTTACGACCGACCTTTCCAGGAAAGTCGAAAGAAATTTCCGGGGAATATTCGAATTACCTTCTGAAGGAAACCGAAAAAAAAACTTCCAGCAAAAGAAGAAAGAAGCTCTGCTGGAGGAATTTTAAGGAAACTTCTAAGATAAGTCGAAAAAATATCCGGGAACCTCCTAGACAAATAATGAGAAACTTCTAGGGAAAAACCAAAGAAGTTTTCGGAAAAAACTTGGGTGACATATCCAGAGAAGCCAGAAAGGTACAAGAAACTTGGAAAAACCTTTCAATAGAAGTCGGAAAAACCTCCGGAAGAAGCTTATGGATAAATCGAACACAAAATAATCTTCTGGAGATGATACTTTCTGGAGACGCTGGAAAAAAACTTCTTGAGGTAGTCTTAAAGAAACTTCTGAAGATAGTCGGAAGCTGGGTCTGGCGGACTCGTAATGGATTTCGAACCAATTTGAACTGTCAAAATCGAACCATTTTTTACTGTTCTTATAAGAGCTCATATGGAAGAAACAGATAGGGAGTATTGTAATCTGAGTAAAACGTAAAACTGCTTAGGAACTTTTATGAAAACCAAATATTATTGACAGGGTTGCTTCCACTCACTTGCTATAAAAAAATGATTTCCTGAATTTTGAAATCATTAGATGTTATAATGATATTTTGTACTTGTTAGATACAAGAAGAGGTTGAAAGGCAAGTGTTTGACTCATAAAAACTGTCAATTTCGCTACCAGAGTGTTACAATCAGCGATCTTATAATTCATGAGCGTTCACTCAAAGTGAGCGCTCGCGAGTCGTAAAATCGTTGATTGTGACTATCTGAAAGCAAATTTGACAGGTTTCATATGTCAAACACTTACCTTTCAACCTTTTCTTGTATCTAATAATTAATAATAAATAATTTAATAATTATATCATCTAATGATTTCAGCATTCAGAAAATCATGATTTTATAGCAAGTGAGTGGAAGCAAGCCTGATTATTGATACAGTAGAAAACCGGAAAATTCGACACGCTCCAATCGATTTTACTCTCAATCTGTACATAAAACATAACGTCGGACATAGTGTGCTGTATTTGTACAATGATGCGCCATAATGCACACCATGTCCGACGCTTTGTTGTTGTACAGAACGAGAGAAAAATCGAAAGTCGGGTGTGGGGTTTTCCGGTGTCAAACGCGACCGACAATTACAACGAACTACAACAGACTACAACTACCAATCGATATTTCAAGAGAGTCACTCACAATCTTGCACACATATGCTTTGTTTATCAATTTGACAACCGTTCGAACAGAGTAAAGCTTGCTGCAATGCGTCTTGGATAGTGCCTGAAGCTGCCTGCGATTTGACTTCGCCAGACCCAGGTCGGAAGCATCTTCCGGCGAAAGCTAGAAGGTTTTCGGAACGGTCTAAAGAAACTTCTAAGAGAAGTTGGGATACTAATTCCGGAAGAAAGAGATTTCTGGGAAATATCGGAATAAATTTCCGGTGAAAATCGGTAGCATCTTCTAGGGAAGTTAACACAATACCGAGGGAAATTGAAAAAAAACTAGCGGGAGTAGACGGAAGAACCTTTTAAGCGAAGCCAGATGAAACTCCCGAGGAAAATCGAAATAATTTACCAGGAGGAATTGGAAAATAACTAACGGACTAAGGTGGAAGAAAATTCCAAGGGAAAGTTTTGAGACACTTCTAAGGATAGATATAAACTTAATAAAGTTTTAAAAAGTAACATTCTGATGGACTTTTTTGGGTACATAAAAGACAAAAGTCTTTCCCGATTCGCAGGAATTATCAAGCTGAGCTATTAGGCTTTTCTTGATTTATGGGTAGCCAAATACGGCAAAGAAATGGAAATATAATCGAAAGAGTATCAAGCATAAGCGAGCATGCATTAAGTACGTCACGTCATTTTAGAGAAATTCAATCCCTCCCCCTTCCACCTTTTGTCACGTTTTTCTTATACCTAATACATTCCCAACAAGCAATTCGAGTTGATTAAACGCTGAATAAGCTATTTCTTAGCTGAAGCAGCATATTTTTGCCTGAACAAGTCCCCATTCAGCTTTTAATGTTATTTGGGTTGCTTGTCACACATTTGTAAACCATCTCCCCCTTAAAGCATGACGGACTTGATAAATGCTCTTTAAGACATTTTTTAGATGAATTATTTTTAAGCATTTTCCGAACGATAAAAGTCTCTCACACTAGTTTTTTTTTTCTGACATGTGAGCGTAGTATTTGATTATTAAAAATCGGTATAAATCGGTATGGAATATAAAAAATCGGTATCCTGATGAGCTTTATCTGTGTATCGGTATCAAGTTTAAAAATCGGTGCAAATACCGATAAATCGGTATATCTGGCAACGCTGCCTCCACTGCAGATGAATGAACAAGTGCACCGATGAACTTGAGTTCATGCACTGACGAAAATTTGACAGGAGAGCGGGCCAATGTTTACTAAAAAATGAACACTAAATATTCATTATTAACGAACATTGCCCCGTTCTCCTGTCATATTTCCAGCCGTGCATGAACTCAAATCCATCGGCGCAGTCTTCTATGCGCTGTTGCTGCTGATATGTTTTCACTGGTGCTGGTGTGAATCTCGCGAATAAGATTTCTCCATATTATTAATTTTTAAAATGTGCTCAGATTCACTGTAGCTGGACCCAGAGTTGTGGTCTAACACAATCACGATCGTCAAACAGCTGATGGTAGTAACACTTCGTACATTCCTTTCATTGTGCTCGTCGAAGCTCTCTCCATGACCATCCATCAAGTTGACGAAAGAAGTAAAAAGCAACTGGTCATTTCCGACAATCACGATTCTCATCTGTGCTCGGTTTGAAGCAGTTGCTGCTTTGCTTGCTTATGTGAGTGAGTCCAACAGCTTCCGTTTAATTTTTAATGTACTGCAGAAGCCTTCACTGTTTTCGTTGTGCTTTACATCATCAGCAGCGAGTGTTACGTTTAGCCTGTGAGCAGCGACCATCACTGGTGCTTGTTGTTTGCCATGGCTCTACTTCTCACTGTGTGACAAAACGTTCCGTCAGCAATTGTCGGTTGATGCGTTGACGAGTGTCGAGTGAGTGTCATGATATTTTGCATCACTGGCTGGAACACCCAGCTGCTGGTTCGCTGATTTTTAGTGGAGACATTCTGCATTCAAATGCTCCGTAGTATCGTAGTGGTAAATACGAGGCCTAAAATTTCTGACAAGAACTGAGAATACAGAATCATATTTCAGATCTAACAGATATCCCGATGGCCATCCGTATTCCATTTCTAAAAATTAAACATGGCTTTATAGCACCGACGAACCGACGTGACAGCTCATAGAAGCTACTTTCAAAATCTTGCCCAAGACGCCATATTTAATATACGTTAAATACTACCACCATCTACTCATCCGATCGCGACATATCATGAGCAAGGACAGGACCACACGTAAAATATATATGGACTTGGTTTCCGTCTTACCTTATTTGATAGATCTGATCGCCCGTTGGACTGATAAAACTTCTTCTTCTTATTGTTCGCATTTCAAGCTTATTGCTTAGCGCATATTAGCTTATTGCGTGCTCTCAACTTAGTGTTCTAAATGCACTTCCACAGTTATTAATTGAGAGCTTTCGATGTCAATACCAATGCATGAATTTGTATATTGTGTGGCAAGCACAATGATACTCTATGCCCAGGGAAGTCGAGAAAATGTTCAACCCGAAAGATTCCCTCGACCGGACTGGGAATCGAACCCGCCGCCTCCGGCTTGGTAATACCGTGCCTTTACTGACTAGGCTATGAGGACTGATAAAAGTTTTCTAAAAATAGGGCTTGAAGAGGGAACGCATTCTGCCTGTGACTGCATGAACTTGTACATTTTCCGCATTCATCATTCGCAGTGATCGGCATTCACTGAACCTGATGAAAAAACAGTCGCACTGAATGGGATCTAAAAACAGTCAGATTTCCTTTCTACGCTGCATTGTGCTTTGTGCAGTTGCTTTGCAGATGCCGATTTTTAAATTCATTCCTTCTGCTTTGGTCAAGTTGATCGCCAACTGCGGGAGCTGTAAATTCAGACGGATTACCTATCGGCTACCGCACGGAAGCATTTCGCACACACATTATTTTCCTTTCCAGTGTGAAATAGCAGCGCTTGGAATATATACGTATGATACGATTCATCTCGATGATATCTTTTTTTATATATCGGCAGTCATATTAAGCTTGTTAAGCGTTGGAAAACAGCGATCCGCGACGCGGATTTCGCGTAAATGAAGGACTCCCGCACGATTAGGCAAACAATGAAACTTGTCAAATACCACACAATATGAGTATTTTTGGAACCGGTGTGACATGTAGATGCAGGAAATGGAAGTTTGACGCCATTTTGGAATCCAAGATGGCGACCTATGTTTGCTATAAAACTGTGAAAACTCGTCAAACATTATGCAATATGGGTATTTCCGGAACTGGTGCGGAATGTAGATGCCAGAAATGTATGTTCGACGCCATTTTGGAATTCAAGATGGTGACTTCCGATATTCTAGAATACTATGAATACTGGATAAATACCATACAATATGGATATTTCCGGAACCGGTGCGGAATTTAGATGCCAGAAATGGGTGTTTGACGCCATTTTGGAATCCAAGATGGCGACTTCAGGTATGCGGGAGTCCTTCATTTAGCTTATTTCGTGCTCTCAACTTAGTGTTCTAGATGCACTTCTACAGTTATTAATTGAGCGCTTCCGATGCCTGTACCATTTTTGCAGTAGTATAATTGTGTGGCAAGTCCAATCATACTCTATGCCCAGGAAAGTCGAGAAATTTTCCAACCCGAATAATTCCTAGACCAGACCGGGAATCGAACGCAGCCACCTCCAGCATGATCTTGCTTTGTAGCTGCTCCTTATCGACTGAGCTAAGGGAGGCCCCAAACATCTACTCTACTACTTGTTGAACTCAAATAATAGAAGTAATGGAAGGGTGATGATTTAATGAACTTCAAGGCAACGTGCAATCATTTTTAACAAGCATAGAAATAAAAAACCTAAGTAGAGTAGACTTAGGTTTTTATGTCTCTGCTTGTTAAAAAATGATTGCACGTTGCCTTGAAGTTCATTAAATCATCACCATTCCATTACTTCTATTATTTGAGTTGGTTGGTTTATTTTGATAGTGAGCAAATCTTCTAGGGTGTTTTCACCCAAGGATGTGTGCTGATCTAAAATCGTTAACGCCAGAGCACTGAAAGCACGTTCCACTGATACTTGCATCGATGGAACGGCCTAAATTACAGCAGCTGCTTCAAAGAGATCCTTTTGCATGATTTTCTTCTGTACCCAGTACTCCCAAACGTTGACATGGTGTGGTTGTCGCAATCCAACATCCAACACACTTAACTGTTCTGGAAGCGTTTTGTTTGGGATACTTTTCGGGTCTCCGCTTGAACCTGTTAGACAGCCTCCAAACATGTCCGCTAAAAAACTGTCCAGTTCATCCTGTTGAACAGCTGGGCTCAGTAAACGTGGCATGCTGAGTGCAAGGTCTGAAATCCGTGCGAATGTATTTATGATGAATTTCTAAAAGGTAGAAGTTAATAGGTTGACAATTTAATAAAAATAAAATTTATTAAACAATCCTATATGAGCACTATAGATTCATTCAAATACTCTCATTCTGATAAACAAAAATCATATTGATTCTTGAATGTTGTTATTCAAAAACCAAACATTGTTCTTTCAAACCAACATAATTATTTTTTAGCATCTAACACACCAACCACTTTGCTCGATGAATGCCGTTCATTGACTGTTTTTTCGGACATTCCCAACCCAAAACGAAAAAAGGAACCTGAATGAAATCAAAATGGGAATGAAACCAGAGCGAAAGGGAGCGACTGTACGGGAGAGGATTTTGAAGAAGAGAAAGTGGGAATGCTTTTTGGTATCTATTCGCTTTACTGTGCATCGGTATGTATGAATGCAAAGCGTAGTGTCCCCCACATTGAATGGTATACAAAGTACCGCACATAAGGGAGTGGTGAAATTGAATTCATACTGCTGCTGCCGTTCGCTAGAAAAAAGGAACGATCAGATGCCCTGGATAAAACTGCTCATTCGATAAATAGAATTGCAAACAAACGAAATGCTCCAGTGGCATGTCGGTTTGTCGGTGTTTATAGATCTTCTGAGTGTCAAACTTTGGTGGAAGGTTGAACACAAACGTAACGTATGATGATATTTTCACGCTGTACCATACGGGCAAAAATATTGTCAATACTCAAAAGTATTGACCATCATATTGATGCAAATATTGACGACTAATATATTGATGAGCATATAAGCATATAAGCAAAATCAAAAAAGTTTGATTTCATCTTTTAATATGTCCCCTCATTTTCCCCTTCTGTTTGACTACAGCAGCAGATGGGGCCTGTTCTTTATCATCTCATGTCAAGGTGGTTGTGATTTGAATTGGAACATGCCAGCGGCAACAACAATGTATTGATGATCCCGACCATATTGTTGAAAATATTGACATGAACACATTGATGGAAATATGGAAGAAGCTTCCGTTGTGTGGGGCGCACTAAAGGTGAAAGTGGATCGGTTCAGAATCACTTACTGCATCGATTTTTTACAAAACAACGCAACGCTCAATGGGAATACTCTTCTGTGCAAAATTAAAGAACAAAAATGAGTATCTCTAGTAATTTTTACAAGATTGATTTATTGTTTAAATTTTCTAAAAACCATTTTCAAAGTTCAATTTTACGACCAGAGCGGTCGCTAACTTTGCTCATCAATTACACAAGACTTAGTGTTTAGTATGAAACGTCATATTTGACTTCTGTATCGTTTCAAAATATTGTTAGGAATATTTCCACCGAAGACAATACACACACTTGGAAATTACTATTTTTACACGAGACGTTATTCAGCTTTAACGTAAATCATAGACCGTAAACAAACTGTCATGTAAGTGTGCTGAAACTGAAACATATGCAACTCGAAGTTCGTTTGATTGAATTGATTTTCTCGCCCTTTTCAACTGATTATTATGTCAAAAGAGCCGCTTGCATGTGTCGGTTTCAGGGCATTGAAATTTACATGACTTTTTGGTAGTGTATAAAATGCATTATTTAAAAAAAAAAACATTTTTGGTAAGGCAACACCCAAGCATCAGATTTTGTTTTCCTTAGCAAGCAACTGGCTTTTGCCCAAGGGGGAGGACGGCTTTAATGCGAGTGTCTCTTTAGCTGAGAGTTAATCAGACCAACTCTGATTTGCTCTGATCTGCATCGGAAAAAATAAAGAACAAGGCATATCTCGCGTAACATTTGAAAAAGGCCTACAATAAAAACGTAAATAAATCGATTTTTGATACTAAAGGGTGATACGGTCAAAATTTGGTCAAGGGAAAACGCGTGTAAATCGGTGAAATCGTTTATTTAAAAAATCAAATTAAATTTCTTTTTCAAGTTCAATTAGTATAAAATTCAGGAAAAATATTCAGTTAGGCTTCCGCTTTTCCAAATCCGAATTGCCGGGCCCTACGCTTGACCCCTGCCATCAGATTTTGTACAGCCACCTTGTCCACCTTCTTCGCCGCAGAAAGCCAGTTTGCCTTGAACTGCTGCTCGCCCTTAGCAGTTTTTTTGGTCTTCTTTAGGTTCCGCTTGACAATAGCCCAGTATTTCTCAATTGGGCGGAGCTCTGGCGTGTTGGGAGGGTTCTTGTCCTTGGGAACCACCTGCACGTTGTTGGCGGCGTACCACTCCATGGCCTTTTTACCGTAATGGCAAGATGCCAAATCCGACCAAAACAGTACGGAACAACCGTGTTTCTTCAGGAAAGGCAGCAGACGTTTATTCAAACACTCTTTCACGTAAATTTCTTGGTTGACAGTCCCGGAAGCTATGAAAATGCTGCTTTTCAAGCCACAGGTACAGATGGCTTGCCAAACCAGATATTGCTTTGCGAACTTTGACAGTTTCATGTGCTTGAAAACATCTGCTACCTTTCCCCTTCCTTTTGCCGTATAAAACTCCTGTCCCGGAAGCTGCTTGTAGTCGGCTTTGACGTAGGTTTCGTCGTCCATTACCACGCAGTCAAACTTCGTCAGCATCGTCGTGTACAGCCTCCGGGATCGCGCTTTGGCCGTCGTATTTTGTTTATCATCGCGATTTGGAGTCACTACCTTCTTGTAAGTCGATAGTCCGGCTCGTTTTTTGGCTCGATGCACGGTTGTAGACGATACACCCAGCTTATTTGCGGCATCTCGGAGAGAGAGGTTAGGGTTTCGCTTGAAACTACCGGCAACTCTCTTTGTCGTCTCAGCGGCTTCCGGTTTTCGATTTCCCCCCGATCCAGACTTCCTGGCTGTCGACAAACGTTCCCCAAACACTTTAATTACATTTGTAACGGTTGATTTGGCAACTTTTAGCGATTTTGCCAACTTTGCGTGCGAGTAGCTCGGATTTTCGCGATGCGCGAGCAAAATTTTGATACGCTGCTCTTCTTGCTTGGACGGCATTTTGACAACTGAAGAGTGAATTCCAAAATCAAAATAGGAGCAACATTCTACACACACACACCTTCAAAATGAGGGATGTTCAGGTTTTTTAAATGCAAAATTGAAAGAAATACGTCAAGTTGATATTGACCAAATTTTGACCGTATCACCCTTTATTCTATAACACCGCGCACAACTGGTAAAAATTATTATAATTTTTTTGGTTTTCAAAACGGCCGATCAAATAAATTTTTCGAATGATTTATAGGCCCGCACGCACCATGTATTATTTGGATATTGTGCTGTATTTAAAAATGGTCTAAAATCTCTGAACAACTGTTCAGGTGGAATTTTGACAGCCCCTAAAGGAAAGAAAATTTTAGAAATGGAAAAAAAAAGATATTTTCAGCGAGAAGTTCTAAAATTCTGGGGCTTGAGAAGTGAACCAAGGCTAAAACGCTCTTTTATAAAGAATTAAAAAAAAATTCTATGCATTTCCATCAGAAAGCTATGCGACTAATTCCCAGTGGAAATTTCGGAGATTTTGAGCAGTAAATTTAGGAAAGTTCTGGGATCTTCTTGCGAAAAGTTTTGAAGACATTTATAGAACAAAAATCTAGGGATTTTCAGCGAAACATATTCAATTGGAACTTTCAATGAAAAGTTCTGACATATTCCAAGCAGAAATATTGAAAAGTTTCAGAATCTTACATCCAAACGTTCTGGAACCGTCCAATGGAAAGTTCTGGGAATTTTCGTCAGAACTTTCAAGCAGGTTTTAGGAACATCCAAAACGAACTTCTGAGAACTTTAAGAGAACATTTTTTGGGGTTATGCTAGAAAAGGCTATGATAATATCCAATGAGAAAATCTGGGTACTTTCAATGATAAGTTTCAAACAATTCCGGGGGGAAGTACTAAATGAAAGTAATTTATCATTTAAATTCAAAGATCTTCAAACAACAAGCCCAAACCCTAACTTCTAAGAAAGAACTGGAATCACCTAGGGACGTTGCGATACATAAAAGTTTCGATACTTGATTCGATACTTGTATCGAATAACTGATACTGATATTTGCGATACTATCGAAACAAAGTATCGATACTTTTAAGTATCGAATCATTTGATAAAAAAGCAATGTAAATGAATTTAAATTGAAAGTCCATGTTTAAGATCAATAACGAACAGTTTGTATCATTTTATTAAAAACAAAAGCATTTAAACCAACTAATTGAACCATTCAGCATCATCGACGCTTGCTAGAAATATTAGTTTCTGTAAATATTTTGCTGACAATCGGTTTCTGGTCTCAGTAATTATAGATCCAGCCTTTGAAAAGAGTCGCTCGCATGGAACAGAAGTTGCCATGCTGACCATATGCATCCTAGCCCCGATTCGATACCGATACCGCGATTCCACGATAAAAGTATCGATATTGGAGAAGTATCGATACTTAATTACTTGGTATCTAAATAAAAGTATCGATACTTTACTGATATCAGTAGTATCGCAACGTCCCTAGAATCACCCAACTAGAATTGTTTGGGCTGTGTCATGACAGAATGAGCAGAACTGGGAGCTTCCAATGATGTATCTGATGAAAACCAATTGCAAATATTGGAGATCTTCTGAGAGGTGCTGATAACTTCCAACACAAAGATTTGTCCATTTCTAACAGGAAATCATAGCAGCATACATGAAGAAGATCTAGGTACTTCCGAAAATAAGCTTCGGGTCGTTTAATAAGAATTGACGGGAGCAATAAATTTAAAGTTCTGGAAACATCTGAGGACTTTCATTAGGGATTTCTGAGAACTTCCAAAAACTTGATAAGGCGTCTTTCGTCCTACAGAAATTTTGGGGCTGGAATGTCGCGAAATCACGTTGTTTGGATCTTGAGACAACTCTTGTGACTTCCAAAAGGTATGTTCTGGAAGCTTCCAGCGAAAAGCTCTGGAAACTTCCAATCGGAAAGTATGAACAGGCTCTGATATCTGCCAAACGGATGATCCGAGGATTTTCAATGGGAAGTTCAGAGATCTTATAACGAGAAATATTGGGAATTTCCAACTGGCATAGATAGATTTCAACGTGGTGCAGTCTGACAACATCCAAACTAAATTTTTGGAACCATCCAATCGAAGATTCGGAAGACTTCCAAAGATATGATCTGGGCACTTACATCCTGAGGTTCTGACAACTTTCAACAACTAGTTCAGACGACTTTTTATGCAAAAACATGGGAACTTTCAACGTGAAGATCTAAGGGCTTTTGATGGGAAATTCTGACAAGATTCAACGTAAAATAAGGTACACTCTCGCCCCAAAGAACGCGAACTCGGTCTACACGAATTACATTTACGTTGATTTCGTTTACGCGAGGGAATCGCGTAAATGGAGTACACGTAGCATATGGGATTTGACCTAATAGGGACCAACATGGAATATCTCGCGATCCTGGACATATAGAAGGTTACTGTACTGGGCAAAGTTGTTCAGCAGATTAAGACTTAATGGCTGGTGGACAGAAGTTCGGAATTTTCTCACTACGTGGCGCTAGTGTGCATGTATTAGAGATTTCCTTTTTATGTCATATCTTGAAATGCTTGCCATCTAGGAAGTTGCTGTCTTCCGCAACGTTGTTCAGTAGATCATAACCTAAAGGTTGGTGGACAAAATTTTGGTATTTTCTCACAACGTGGTGCTAGTGTAAATGTATTTATGATATCCAATTATACGTGAAATCTTGAAATCCTTCCTTATGAATGTGGGCGTCGGATTTCAAGATATTAAACAAATTCAAGCACACTTTCACCGCGTAGTGATAAAATTTCGAACTTCTGTCCAACAACAATTAGGACTCGATCCACTGAACAACTTTGCTGAAGACATCTACTTCCTGGATGGCAAGGTTTTCAAGATTCCACGTAAAATAAGAAACCATCAATATATTTATACTAGCGCCACGTTTTGAGAAAATACCAAAATTTTGTCCACCAACTTTAAGGTGATGATCCACTGAAAAACTTTGCCCAAGACAGCGATCTCCTAAATGGAAAGGGTTTTACGCTATCGATAAAAACAATCAAATCACTATTACATGCACACTAGCGCCGCGTAGTGAGAAAAATTCCAAACTTCTGTCCGCCAACCATGAGGTCTTAGTCCACTGGAAAACTTTGCCTAAGACAACAATTTCATAAATGGAAATTAGTTCAGGATATGACATAAACAAGGAAATCATAAATTCAACCACACTAGCACCGCGTAGTGAGGAAAATTTTAAACTTCTGGCCACCAACCATAAGGCCTTGACCAATGAACAACTTTGCCCAAGATAGCAACTTCCTAGATAGCAAAGATTTCAAGATATCACATAAACAAGGAAATCACAAGTACATGCATCCTAGCACCGCGTAGTGAGAAAATTACGAACTTCTGTGTACCAAATTAGGTCTTGATTTACTGAACAACTTCGCCGAGGACAGCAACTTCCTAGATGGCAATGATTTCAAGATATCGCATAAAAAAAGAAATCACAAATTCAAGCACACCAGTACCACGTAGTGAGAAAATTCCAAACTTATGTCCACCAACAATAAGGTCATGATCCACTGAAAACCTTCACCGAAAAAAGCAACTTCCAAGATGACAAGGATTTCAAGATATCACAAAAACAAGGACATCATTAATTCATGCACACTAGCGCCGCGTAGTGAGAAAATTCCGAACTTCTGTCCACAAACCTTTAGGTCTTAATCTACTGAACAACTTTGCCCAGGACAGTAACCTTCTATATGTCCAGGATCGCGAGATATTTCATGGTCCCTATCCCAGGTCAAATCCCATATGCTACATGTATTCCATTTGCGCGAATTCAATTTACGCGGTACGCATTACTGGCGCTCTTCGGGGGGGGGGGGGGAGAGTGTAATTCAACAGGACGTTCTGGTATCTTCCGACGGAATGTTTCACGATCTTTCTACGAGATGTTTTTCTTCTTCGGTTATTGTGACCCAACTAAAGCTTTACGGCTGTTTTCACTTAGTGTTTTTTGAGCTCTTCCTCATTTGCTAATTGGGAGCTTTTTAATCCTGTACCAGTTTTGCATTCTTCGACTTGCCATCTCCAGCTTGCTCTTGTTTTGAAGCTGAACTAAAACCGACTGAGCTAAGGAAAATCCTATAATGAGGATTATGAGACATTAAAACCATAAGATTCGAGAGTTTCAAAAGGACAAACTTTGGGAAAATTCTACGAGAATTTGTAATATTGCCCTCATCGTTATGTCCTGAGAAGCATTGGCTCCGTAAAGTTAATGTGCTTGAGCCACAAATAAATATATTGGAAAAACAAATTCCGGGCGAAATTCATCTGTCAATACATGAGGATGCTCTGAGAATCACTAAGGGAAAGTTCTGAGACCATTTAATTATTTATTTATTTCGTCAAGCAAAGTAGACTACATACAATGATTACAATGTTTTACTTACATACTATGCATTATTTCTATTATGTTTTAGTTGGGTTTTAATCTCTTCTATTGACATAGTGATGCTAATGACTTCATAGTGTAGATTATACTGTCGCATCATTCGATTGAAGGGGCCATTTTTTGCGTAATTTGTTCTGTGTGATTTTTCTGAGAATAATTTTCGTGTTCTTAGATGCCGACAGGGTGTGCAGAAGTTTAATTGTGAAAGTATTTCTGATGATTCTATGCGATGTCATTGATGAAGGAAAAGTAAGTTGATGAGCATACAGCGTGCTTCATATGATGCAAGAGGAAATGCGGTCCAATTCAATTTGCGAAGGGCATATAAAAGAGTTTGATGGTTATCATTAAAATCACTAAATTCACTACTAGGAGAAGTTGAAAGAGTATGTCTGGGAAATTTCGGTGAACTAAATAAAGCACTTCCTCCGGAAGTACTTTACATACTGTTTTGTAAAAGAAATAAGTTCTGTTAGACCACTCAATTTGTGTGTGAGCTTTCTTTTAAAAATCCTTTAGATTTTCTGTATTTTCAGTAGTTCTAAAAGATCTACATGGATATCCACAAAAGTTCTCTAAGCTATCTGCGAAAGAATTTTTACATTTTTTTTAAATATATTATACGTAGTTCTGCATTAGTTTTAGTTTTATTAGTTTTTGTAACGTACTTTCTTCGTTCCTTAATATCAACCAAAATTTACCATCGAAAGGGTTCTTCCAATTAAATCCGCTTTTCCCTAACCGCCTACAGTTGACCTGTACAGTGCTTCTGCTGCATTTTTTTTTTATTCTCATTAAAACAAAACGAAAGTTACTGTGAAATTTTCAACAGGGTACCAGTTCCAAGCATTTTGGAATGAATTATAAACAACTACGCTTTCGGGATGAACCAGTCCCAAAACCTGATGAATTTCGTTGCCTCTCCTGTACGTTCCAAGCCTCGATTGATTTATAACCGAGTTTAAATGATTACCATTGTTGTTGATGTTGCTGTTATCATAATTATTGTACATTGCGTAACGACGGAGCAGAACAATCTTTCCACCAACCAGTGCACTGACAATGAAGCAACACCATTTAAAAAGAAAGAAAGTAGAAGAATCGTGACGTAAACGACGAACCAGTTGCAAAGCAATCAAACCCGACACAAACACACACACATACATACACATGAATTACTTTGAGTTTCTATGTAACTAAAAAGCAGTAGCTGCAATTGTTGTTTCCGTTCTATTTTTCCCCGTGTTACAATCAATACCAGTTGAAGGTTTACGATTATAAGACAAGTAGCACGCATACCAACTAAACAAAAAAAATTAAAGAAGCAAAAACCAAATAGGTACAGAATAAAGCGTATATTTATGGCTGTAACCCCGTCTCGCGTCTCTACTCTCATTGTACAAACAATTTAATAAGCGTATTTTATGAGGAAAATAAACGAACGACTCAAGAAAATGGTCAATATTCACAACACTGATGGAGTTTTACAAAGTTGAGAAAGCCCTCTGTAGTGAAAGGATCAATTCGAATTAATGACCAATATCACCAGCCAGCAGCTTCATCGATCGTGGAAGAACCAACAACCAGGTAGGTCAATAGCAGAATGGAAAATGACAACCAACAAAACGGACACCCAGTTCCAGATGCAGGCGGAGGGGAGCAATCAGGGCTTGGTAATTGCTTTTCTAGTAGCTTTTCTACTTCTTTCCTTCGGATGGGTCTGCGTCTGGGTGTAGTTCCTAATTGATCTCTCAATTAACTTTCTTAGTTACTTATTGGCTCTATGCTTCAGTATCTGTTTTGAGGATGGCTAGCAATTCAGGCTCACTTCCGGTTTCCGGTAGCTGCTGCTGTGAACGACGTAAGAAAAGCTCCCGCTTGTTAGCTGGCTTCATTAGCGCAGGAAGATGCTAGCTAGCTGTTTGTTGAAGCTTTGTGCGAGTCGAGGAATATAAACGGAGGGCGTGGGATGATGGAAAGCAACACTACTACCTACACGGTGACCTTATATATGACCAAAGGGTGCCCATTAGCTTTGGTAATACATTTAAAAAATGATGACAGATTTTGTGTTTTATTTTTTCATCAGGTAAGTATAATCTAAAGGGCCTCGTTTGGCCTAATCAAAGCAGAAAATCATGAGGACGTTAAAGAATTATTTAGGTTATTTCTCGAAATTCCTAGCTACAGACTAGCCCAAACAATCTAAGCACCTTTTTTACGTAGAACTACGTCTTTGTGGACTATTCTGGGGTGCAAATTTTGGTAGATAGAGTTGGTATAGAATAATAATCATAGTAAATAACGATAACTATGCCTTGAGTAAAGTGGATTCAGCGTGTAGCCGTATAATACAAACGACTTGAGTAAACTTAAGTCAGCGTGTAGCGCTTATTTGATGATCAAAGAAACGCACATATACATATACATGCGATGAGGAAACTAACCGAAGCATGAGCTTTGCTTTTGTGCATAACTGCAAGTCATATAAATAATCTTGTAGCACACGGTTGTGCATTGTGCTAGTCTTTGTTAAGACAAATGGCCGAGACTTGAAACCTCCGTCAGGTCACGACAATGGCGCAGCATTTGCTGCAATGTTCCGAGTTTAATCAGTTTTTCCTTCAGATTTACGAAACGAAATCCAAAAGAACATAGTGAATAGTGTTTTTGGTGTTAAATAAGCTCCTATGGGTAAAGGTCGCAGCGAACAGATTCTCCCTGACGGAAGAGCAGAATAGAAGGCAAAAATTAAAAAAAATATTTATTGCGCAGATTCCACCTTCTTAGGCCGATGACATAGTAACGCGGAGCGTCGAGCAACGCGTGTTGTTCGCGTTTGCTGAATTTCAATAAAGCGTCGAGTGATGCATGCTATGACATACTCAACGCGTTTTTGAAAGCGCAGCTCGCATTATTGTCAGTCAAAACCGCTGGTTTTCACGCTAATTCTAAATTACCCAATTTTGAGTAGAATCTACTAAAATTCCGTGTAAACTAGGGCACTCAAAATTGATTGCTAAAAGTTGGTACTAACAAGATGGCAAATGAACAACATCGGTCAGATAAGGGTCGATGTTGTCCATTTGTTAATCCATTTTATATTTAAAATTTATTATTTAGCATTTAACATATAGCATTTATCATTTACCATCTAACATTTAATATTTAACATTTAACATTTGCCATTTAACATTTAAATCTTAACATTTAGCTTTTAACATTTAACGTTTATCATTTTACATGTTGAAGGTAACCTGTAACAATAAACATTTTACATTTCGCATGATACATTTTACATTTAACATGTTCCATTTAACAATTAAATTTAAGCATTTAGCATTCCACATTCATATTCAGCTTTTAACATCTTACAATTAACATTCTCGTTTAATATTCTCATTTAACATTTACCAATTAACATTTAACAATTTACAGGTAACATGTAACATTAAACATTTAGCATAAATCATTTAGTATTAAACATTAAGCGTTTTATATTTTACAATTCACATCTAGCATTTATTATCATTTAACATTTATTATTTAACATATTACATGTAACATGTATCAATTAACAATTTACATTTAACATGTAACATTTAAAATTCAGCATTTAGCATTTGACATACACATTCATTTCATATTTAACATTAGTAATTATCATTTAACATGCACATTTAACATTTAACAATTAACATTTAACAATTAACATCTAACATTTTTACAATTACCATCTAACATTTGGCATTTAACATTTACCATTCAGCATTTCACATATAACATTTAACATTTGGCATTTGAAATCAACCAATTTAATATTTAACACTTAAATTTATCATTTAAATTTAAATTTTAAAATTTCAAATTTATAATTTAGCATTTAACATTTAACATTGACAATTTACATTTAACATCTAACATATTACATTTAACATTTAGCATTTATCCTTGAGCATTAAGCATTCAACATTAAGCATTTAACAATTAACAAATAATATTTAAAATTTAACATTTAACATTAAACAATAAACATTTAACATGTAACATTCAACATTTAAAATGTAACATGTTACATTTAAGATGTAGCATTTAACATGGAACATTTAACATGTAACATTTAACATTCAGCATTTAGCATTCATCATTAGGTAATGAACATAAAGCATTATAAATTTAACATTTGAAATTTAGAATTTATTATGTAGTATTCAACATATAACAATTAACATTTAACAATTACAATATAACACAGTTTGTTTAACATTTAATATGTAACATTTAACAAAACAAAAATGCCGGCTAAATTTAAAATGTACTTAAACTTCTAGACTTCCGATCTACCGATGCTATTTATAACGTAATTATTCATATTCAGTTTATAGAATTCGACCAAAATCGCAATTATCTAGTCGATCACCATTTAATTTCAATGGCACTACAACAGTCTTTTGCGTGCACGCGCGTGAAAACACTCCAAGGAGTGCTTTGACGCTACTGCAGACGCATCGCAACGCGTTTACTATGACAGGTGGAAGCGTTTCACCAAGCATTTTGCATGGACGCTCATCAAAGTAGCTCAGACGCACACGCACACGCGCACGCGCACGCTTCGCTAAACGCGTTACTATGTCATCGGCCTCAGGAATAGTATTGAAGATGGTCGTCGCGTCTGTTTTCAACACCTGCCGCACACCCACGAATGTTTCCGTCGGCCGATCATTATCAATATACCTGATGGCATTCGCCAACTGCTCGTGGTGGCCACAATCGCTCGTCTCATCTGCAATGATTGCCACTGGTTTTCCTCGCAAGGTTTTCATCTTCCGCCAAATGTTTTTCCAGCACAGGATCGTAGTTAGCCACCCAGTCACACTTTCCGCTCCTTCCGAATGTCCACGAAGTGGTCGGCCACCTTTGCAAAGTATGCGCACAATATCGATGAAACGTTCCATTATATAGCGATTTTGTAGCCGCTTTGCCTCACTAGCAGCAATCATAGCTGTTTTTTGGTGGTCCAGTTCATCGTCGATACCCTTCCTGGATTTGAAATTTTTCCACGCTTCCATACTACCAACATGGGGATCACTGCGATTGTGTTTGCCCAGCCACTCGGTCGTTTTCTTCCAATTTCTGTACCCTGTAGGAATCGTTGTAATAATGTTTTGCGTCACGATATTCTTCACAGGTTAAAAATATAAACCAAAGAAAATATATTCTTCAAGGTACTGGTAACCATTCTGAAATTTTGTGCAATACATTTTTTGTATATTTTGAAGGTATCGTTACAGTTTATTTTTAACTATTTCAAGGTTTTGTAAGCCGTTATATGCTGTTGTAGTTACACTTTACTATTACCGTTGCGAGTAAGTTAAACTTGGTCATTTTTACCGAAAATTTTAGCTTTAATTTTTCAATTGTTGACCTAAATGTCAAGGCTAATAGGATCATAGGATAATTCCTTGAGGTTCTTTTCGAAATTTTTAGAACTCTATGAGCTCTTTTGAAATTCTTTTCAGAAGTCCACTGGAATTATTTTTAGAACTCTTCTTGACTTTTGCACAGACTATCTTGGAACTGAAATTCCCCTAAAGTTTCAGATTAATTTCCTCTGTATTCTCCAGAAATTGTTTCCAGAATGAGTTTGAAATTATCCTAGTAATTTCCTTGAAATTTTCCTCAACATCCCTTTGGAATTTAATTCAACATTTGATTCTCTCGGTATTCTTTTCGAAATTATCTTGGAACTATCTGCAGGATTCACTAGAAATTATTCGCAGAATTTTCTTGGAATACTCCCCAGGAATCCTTTGGATTTTCAGAATTCAATATCCTTGAGGTTTTTCTCGAATTTTTTTTAGAACTCTCCTAAAAGCTTTAAATTTCAATAATTTTCTCAGAAATCCACTGGAATTAAGAACTCTTCATATTTTCTTCTCAGAACACCTTAGAACTGAAATTCCTGTAGAGTCTCAGATATTTTTCCCGGAATGAGCTTGAAATTATCCTTGGAATACACTTGAAATTTTGCTAAAAATCCCTTTGGAATTTCACTCAAAATTTCTCGGTATTCTTTTCGAAATTATCTTGGAACTATCTGCCTGATGTACTTGAAATTTTTCACAGAATTTTCTTTGAATTCTTCCCAGATATATTTTGGAACTGTACTAAGAATTCAATATCCTTGAGGTTCCTCTCGGAATATAGTAGAACTTTTTTTTTCTCAGAATATCTTGGAACTGAAATTCCCCTTAAGTTTCAGAAGATTTTTCTCTGTATTCTCCGAAAATTCTTCCAAGAATGAGCTGGAAATTAACCTTGGAATTCCTTTGAAATTTTCCTCAACATACCTTTGGAATTCCATTCAATATTTGATTCTCTCAAAATTCTTTTCGAAATTATCTTGGAACTATCTGCAGGATTCATTAGAAATTATTCGCAGAATTTTCATGGAATCATCCCCAGAAATCTTGTCTTTTGAAACTGTCCTCAGAATTTAAACCCTAGAGGTTCTTTCACCAAAACGTTATAGTTTTTTTCTACCAGAAATGTTCAATAAAGCTTGCCCCTCAATTTACCAGAACTCTGAAATTTTTACATAAGTAATTTTCAATTTAGCTCGCCCCTCCATGCAGCAGATTGTTGCAAATCTTACACCAGAAATTTTCAATTGACCAGAACGGTGCGAATTTTCTACCGTTAATGCTCAATAAAAATTGCTTCTCCAATCTTCTGATTGGTGCAGATTTTCTTTTTCCATTTTCCACCAGATATTTTCAATAACTTGCTTCTCCTATCATCAGAATGGTGCAAATTTTACACCAGAAATTATTATTAAAGTTTGATTCTCTATTCAGCAGAAGGTTGCAAATTTAAGATCAAAAGCTTGCCCATCCGTTCACCAGAACGGTGCAGATTTTCCACCAAAAATTTTAAATATAACTTGTGCCTTCATTTACCAGACCAATGCAAGTTTTCCGCCAGAAATTTTCTGTTCATTTTATCTATCAGAGCGATGCAAATTTTGCACCAGAAATTTTCAATAAAACATGCTCCTCCATTCACCAGAACGGTGCACCAAAAATTGTCAGTGAAGTTTGTTTCACCATGTAGTTTTGTGGTGAAATTTTCAGGCTTTGCCTCTTCATGTAATTTTCCACCATAAATTTTCAATGAAGCTTGCATTCATCAGAACGATGCAAATTATGCACCAGAAAAATGAATAAACCTTGCTTCTACATTCACCGCGTTGCAAACTTTCCACCAGAAATTTTCAGTAAATTTGCACCTCCAAATTTAAAGCGATATTCCGATTATTCATTTTGATTAGTTCCTCCATGGACCACAAGAGGTACCACCTTCATTTCTTCAATTTACGACCACGAAGGTGAATTTTTTCAACCTTAATTTCACCCTCTTCTTTTAACCCTTCATGAACACCCTTGAAACAAAAATTTACACTAGAATTTTATTGTATGCTCTGTGGTGCAATTTTTTGACAAAAAAAAATCATTGAATTCATGCACCTTTGTGGTGCAATTTTCAGGCACCATCACCAAGGCATTGACGCAATACAAGGTTTTCAGTGCCCTTATATTATGAAATAAAGTTATTTTACCTTCAAATCAAGTTATTTTATATCATAATTTTGTAAATGTGGAAAAATCTTATTTATAAAAGGAGGGGCGATTGCCCCACCTTGCCCCACCTTGCCCCACCCTGTGCACGCCAGTGCAAATGGATAACCAAGCAACCTGGGTTATTTATAGTGACTAACAAAATGACTCGGGATCAAAACCAGACCACCCCCAAACGACCCTTGACTGAATCGGCTATGTACTTTAAATATTTTTCGATTTTGTCAATAAACAATACCAACATCATTCATGTTTAATGTTTATTACGTTCCGATTCAAATTGTACGAACCTTCGTCGATATCACTGTTCTCGCCGTTGTCATCTGTGATGGCCAAAAGTTGCTGAGCATCCTCGGAGCACACCTCACTTTTGTTTTTCGGTAGTTCCCTCATGTTGGAAATTAACGTCAGGTAATAAATCATATGAATACTTGGATAAATGTGTTTTTTTTTTTTAATTGAGAACCACTCGTTATCGTTTCCAGATGAAAATCCTCTTTCTTTATTTAAAGCACTCGATCATCTCCACCGTCCGTTCACCAGCTCGTCTTCCATTCGCCCGTTCAGTCCGATCCAAGGTTGTCGATGTTAATCAGGTGTGCTCCATTACAGTATGCCATTGTATGCGTTGTTAAGGCGCGTCCCTACAATCCTATACGTTTGACAGTAGCCAAGATCACGAGCCTTATTTAAATAGGCCCGCCTGACGTATACATGAAAGAAACGGACGCAAAATCGTGTTATAAGCAGAAAGACAAAGCAGATGAAAGCATCAAAAACATGGCCGCCAGCCAGGCCCCTGGTGAAGATAGTCTTCAGTAGGCTCCCTGATGGAAGGGTAAAGGAGTAGGCTGGTAGACAAAATAAAAAAAAGCTACAAGGGAGTTGTACGCAATGATGACGTAGGACTACGTGGTATGATATAATAAATATTTTTGTTAACTGCAGCAGGAGCTTGTGTTTTGTGTAGGAATAGGAATTTTAGCCGGGTTCTCTCTGTTTATACTTTTAGTATGACTATGATTACCCTGAAAAGAACCTTTTGATATGAATTTTAGTTGGAACATGTTCAGAAAATCAACTCTTTTAGAAAATGTTGGTGGCCGATGGGGCTGATGTTAGTAAAGTCTTGAAAAGTTTGGAAGATGATGATGACGTGTAGGCAGCTGTGTATTCAGTGATGGCATCACGGATCACATTTTCTCGGCTCACCTTCAGCACACCTCGGGTTTCCTCGTACATCAGACTGGAGATGAGCTTGGCAGTCCCGGCCATGGATGTCGTCTACGCATCATTATCACCAACAACCAAGTAACAAAACGACCCTTTTCAGGGACACCAAGTTCATTTAAGAAAAGAGTTAGAGTAGAATTTTTAAAGAACTACAAAAATAGTTTTCACCATTAAGTCAAGGCTATTTTTTCTCATTGATGACGCTGTTCCATTGATAGTAAGTTAGAAATTTGGAAAAGTGGACGCTTTGGATGCATATAATGGTTAAAATAAGTCAAAAGAAATCATTCATTATCGTTCAGGTTTTTCCTAGAAACTTTTGATAAATAGTATTTTCTTGCAGAATATGTTCAAAGCGAGGGAATTTTTATGTATTTTTTACGCAGAATATGCAAAATGAGAGAGACTTCAAATGTTAATCCTCCCTCCTCTACCAAATGTTACAGAGTGTCATCAAATACATGGAATGTTGAGATATTGAGATTATGAGAGTGACTTTTCTCTTCCAAATTTGAATGTTTTGGCTCTCTGGGGATTGGTAGCAAAGCGGGTAAAAAATGTATGGGAAAAAACCTTTTTTATTTAATTCTAGCTTAACAAAAATTTCCAGGAAAAAAACTGAACGAGAAAGTCCATTAACCGATTTCTTTAGGTTTTCGTCAACTTTTTTTTTGGAAAGCTATGTGAAATTCACATGGATTCCATG
This sequence comes from Ochlerotatus camptorhynchus, assembly GCF_037179485.1. Classification (NCBI taxonomy): domain Eukaryota; kingdom Metazoa; phylum Arthropoda; class Insecta; order Diptera; family Culicidae; genus Ochlerotatus; species Ochlerotatus camptorhynchus. Next base: position 4,666,060 of record NW_027040887.1, on the reverse strand, counting down.
CATTACATATGTGATATATTTTTTGAGTGTATCCTCTGTTTCCAAGTTTGGTGACAAGATTACAACTCTGGAGAGCATTTTGTGTGGTTGTTGGGAGCGTGTGGTTCTGAATATGGCGATGAGTGTACAAAATATTACGCAATTCCATCCTCCCTATTCGCACGCGCCTGAGGATCGGAGCCGAATGCCACTTCGACTTGTTTCGTCTACTTACTACTCTCTGACGACTGTGCTGGGGAAGCAGCATATGCATGTATGTAATTGGTGGATTTGTTAGTCAATTTGACGCTTTTGTACAATGCTGAGCATTTACCAGTTTTTCAATAGTTTCTAGTTGAAAATCAACATTCGAAAGCATTGTTGATTTGTAGCCATTTTTCTGATCGATTGGTGATAAAATGATTGAAATTGGTCCAGGGGCAGCTGAGTTATTAACGTTCAAAATCATTCATAATTTTGTTACATGTTCCATTTTCGGTTTTCTCAAAGTGTACCCCCATATAGAAATCACAGACGTAGTCCTTCTTCATAAAGATATGTACTGTCAATTTGATTCATAACCCCAAAATATGAGCCTGCATATAAAATGGTAAAGATAGGTGAATGTTTAGAATTCACGCAGATGGTTTGAAGTTTACATGAAGATTAGGGTGAAATACTTTGGATTTTTGACGTTGAACCTCGTCTTTGTCGACTATACTGGGGTTTAAATCCAAAAATATGTGTGGTGAAATAGTGTTAGGTTTTGAACGCTTGTAACATTGTCATTTATAGATGAAATTAAAATCCAAATATGCCAATCGACTACATGCCTAGGAGATGAATAAGAGGATAACGAAGAAGAATTTTACCTTTTTGCTGGGTTTCCCATTTGCAACCCTACACTGAGTAACGCTATTTGCGTCGGACCCGTCGGAGCTATAGTCGCTACATTCATAGTCTGGCGGATAGAATCTAGGAAACCAACTGAACTGTCAAATAGCGGAACCAATCTAGCAAATCATGACCAACAACAGAAAAGAGCACAATCAACTATTGTGAACAAAACTTTGGAAACCCTTTTCTCGTGACTCAAGGCTCTCGCCTACACTCATAAAATAAATCACATAACCAGTGGAAAATATCCATGTGAATTTCACATAACTTTCATGTGATCCCATAATTGGAAATTGCACCACTAAATCACATGAACGTTATGTGTCCAATGAAATCTATATGATTTCTCATATAGAATTTCTTATCTTGTTTTCCGTGCTGAGCACCAATGCTACCGACGTGCCAGGAAGGCAGCTCCCACACCTGGACCCTACCTATCGACCCATCAACTCATGAACCGGGGACCAACGGCTTTACTTCCCATCCGAAGGAAGGCGTGATCAGAGATGTTATGCCTCAGAACATCCCGGCGCGGTAGAATATACTTGAAAGGGGCTGTCCATAAACTACGTAGACAGTTTAGGGGGGGGGGGGGTTGACAATTATCTACGGCCCATACAAATTTTAAATTTTTTGTATGAACAATTGTCTACGCAGGGGGAGGGGGGGTCAAGAATCCCAAAAAACTGTCTACGTAGTTTATGAACAGGCCCAAAGTAGGTAATTGTTTTGCTGTTGTTAAATGGAAACTACTATATGCGATTTACTCAAAATTGGGCTATTGGCCTGAACCCCGGAATTGAGGGAAAAGTACTTAATTTTTTGGTAGTTTTTCATCTCCGTGCAATGGGCCCCTATAATTGCACCGAAAATAAACTCGTCGAACGATCAAATTTTTCAAACATATCGTTTATCCCTCATCCTTACATTGGTGCTGGTGAAAGCTTTGAATTTGAGAGCTTTAGCAGAATGGGAAGAATGAATTCACGCGTCACCATTCAAATAGACCTATCTACATTCATCGATTCTCTTCAACGACGCTCTCTTTCGTTAATAACTTGGCTGCATTCATATTTTGGGGCAAATTTTTCTACATAGTCTGTTAAAATAAAGTATTATCAAGCGGATTGGACGATAAGATCAGCTGAACATGTTTTTGGAGCCGAGTTATTAACGAAAGAGAGAGTCGTTGAAGAGAATCGATCAATGTAGATTGGCCTATATGAAAAGTGACGCGATAATTTTGCTCAGAAACCTGTATCCTCGAGTTCCACGAGGCTCACAGTAAGGGCGCTTGCATCCAGTGCAATCGTGTGATACCGGGTTGCACAGAAACCAAATATTGAAGACATGAAGAAGCACCAGAACAAGACGGTGGGCAGCGGAGCCTCCACATCTCAATCCTCCGATGGACCGAATGCTTCCGCCAGCATGACGGCGACGGCAACGACAACCACGTCCAACACATCATCGGCTGGTTTCAACTTCCAAAAGAGTAATTGGATTTCTCCAGACCCGACCAGGATTAGTCCGGTGAGTACATGTTTAGTTTATTCTTTTTTTTTTTTTTGTTATAATCGAAAAAAGTGCAGGAACTCAGCGATGAATAAATTTACATCATTGTGAAAAACCCAGTGGCGTCGCGTAACCTCACTTTTTACCTGTGCACCAGCTTTAAAAACATGATATCTAGCAATAATTTCACTCAAATCGATTGCAAAATGCACAGAATCTTCTAGTTTTACTGATATTTATCGATTGCAAGTATTATTTAGAGATTTGTGAACGTTTTGAGAGTTGGTGCACAGGTAGATTGAAGTTAAGGTGACGCCACTGGAAAAACCTAAATAATCTGCCGGAATCTGCCGAAAATTTTACCCAGTCTAGGATTAGTACCAATAGGCTGAAAGAATCCAATCTACTTTTCTCGTATTCGGAATTTTTTCCGGGAAAAACATGAGACAAAGTGACTGCACTTTTTACGATATATGAGTAAATAGAGCACAAATTTAGGTTGATCTTATTGGCAGGGCAGTAAACCGGTTGCCTTCAAACAACAGTTACAACACTGGTTATCCCATATCAGACCCACATGGAAAAAGTAGGCATTGAGAAAAAATTGAGGAATCCTAAACTGCTCATTCTTTTTGTATAAGATATGAAGGATCTTTTCGGCTTTAAAAAAACACGAAGAGTTACGACGATCGACTAAACAGTCAGAAGTGAACTCTTTATTTAATTGCAATTATGAACTATCTATAAAATGCTAACCTAAGCAGCAGCTACTCGTTGAAAACAGCTCACATGTCGATCACCTGAATTGCTATGGCAGAAACAATGTAAACACACTTAGATATATATCATAATAATGAAGGCTGGTAAGTTCCTGTAGGCTGGAGGACTTAGATAAAAATGAAATTTCATTTGACACATGATCTTCACTAACTTTTTTGCAAGGCGTCTGCTTATTAGTTGACTTTTACATTTTATGAATGATCAGTAATAGAAATTTGCCAAAAGGCATAAGGGGATTTCTATCCGTGTAATATTCCCTTCTTCATATACGGTAATGACCCGGAAAAACCCATATTCTTGTTTTCGTTCGAACCGTATTTTCCAAACAAAAAAAAATTTGTATAAAAAATACGTTTCGAACGAAAACAAGAATATGGATGTACTGGAAAAGCGCATAGAACAAATTTTCAAAAAAGGGACTAGTTACCGCGACTGGTGCCGTTAAAGTGGAGGAAGCAAATCATCTCCTGCCACAGCTTTGCCACTTTTGATTGAAATGTTTATCAAATAAATTGAATTTTGGAAATAGTTATGTCGGCGGTTATGTCAAATTAAACCTCAATTATCATGAGATGTTCCAAAAGCATATGAGGTAATTCTGTTTAGATTTCAGCACATTTCAAGCATAGAAATATATATATCGGGGTAATTTTGATAATAGTAATGGTAATATAATTTATACCGATGCCCGATCGAACCATCTATTCATTTTTCATGTGAATCCTTCGCAGCATCCAAAAACTACAGGGGAAACTTATTGCTCAGTTTCAGCCTCGACACGAGGACCGTATCCTGCTGATCACGAGCCGAATGCTGCTCAGAAACGTACAGTGCGTCAAAGCTACAGAATCTAGATTCAATTAAATTGCTCGTAAGCATTTCAGAGAATCCCATCTCCAGGAATATCGAAAGGAACTCGGAATGAACATAAGAAACACTTAACGCATCGCAGTCCGCATCGTGCTCTCTTGCCGTGCGGATCTATTTGCTTTTTGCTTAAGGAAGTGTTACTACTACCTAAAGCTACAACAAATTTAAACAGCACTTTTCAGTGCTCAACCTGTAAAAATTTTCTACCTTGTTCAACTCCTCTTATTCCTCTTCGATCCTTGTTTGGACCCTACCCGAGGTAATCCTTCTTGGATATCGATTTGGAAAATTCCTCTTCGATCCTTCAGATTCTTATAGTAATCTGCTTGAAAGTCGATTTGGATAAAAAATTTACTGCCGCCATGGCGCCTAAACGCAAAAGAAAGGGGCAAACTCTTGACCCCCCTTCTGAAGAAATTAATTTGAGTAATCAATTTGATTTGCTCACGGATGATGAGAATGATCCATCATCCAAGAAAAATTCTAGTAAACTTTCCCGGCTTAATGCCAAGAAGGAAAAGATTCCCCCTATTGTGATAACCACTACCGATTTCCATGCTCTTCGCATGGAACTTTTGAATTTCGTGAAAGTTAAGTTTTCACTACAAATTGGACGTCGGGGTGAATGCCGTGTATTGGCTGAAACCTTGGACGGATTTAAATGTCTTCTCAAGTATCTTACTGAGAAGAAGCACAAATTTTTTACTTACGACACCAAAACTGAACGTGTTCAAGGTTGTCATGAAAGGACTGCCCAGTGGTGAATCCCTGGATCAGATCAAAGATGAACTGGCAAAATTACTTGGAGTTGTGCCACTCCAAGTAATCAAAATGAAAATGAAATCCCGTCCTGGCGATTCGCGCAACGGGATTTCTAATGATTTTTATTTAGTTCACTTCAAGTCTAGTGAACTAAACAACCTTAAGGCCTTAGAAAAAGCTAGCCTTATGCTCCATGTCCGAGTGAAGTGGGAACACTTCAGGAAGACTGGAGGAAATTTCCAAAACCTCACTCAGTGCCGTAAGTGTCAGGGATGGGGTCACGGAACTAAAAATTGCTACATGCCAGCTAAATGCATGAATTGTGGTGATTCCTCTCACGCAAAGGACGACTGTCCTGTGAAGGAAGATCCTAAGAAATTTAAATGTTCAAATTGTGGTGAAAACCACAAATCCAATTTTTGGGAATGTAAGACTCGCAAAGCGATCCTACAATCTCGTTCTAACCGACAGGTAGGAAACGCTCCACGTTTCCGACCAGGTACAAATTCCTCTGCTGTTAACAACGGTCAGCGAGGAACAAATTCTACATTCGTACCCGTAGGTACAAATATCACCCCTGCTTCAAATGTTTCATCTGTACCTACTCCCCTCGCTGCTAACAATGTTCAGCGAGTTAATGGAGCTACCTATGCTGCTATTGCAGCGGGTAGAAATCAAAATACTAACCAACGTTCTAACGGAAATTTTGACAATTTTGACTTAGGAAGCATTACTCCTCCTAAAATGGAATTTTTACAGAATTCATTAATTGACATTATTTCTGATATGCTTAAATCTAACTCCATGTTTGATGCTATTCAAACTGGAGTAAAATTTGCTAATAATATTGTCATGACTTTAAAATTCAGTAATGGATTTTAAAGCATTAAACATTTTAAATTGGAATGCTCGATCTCTTAAAGATAATGAAGACGAGCTATTTAATTTTTTGAGAGTTCATAACGTGCATATTGCCGTTATAACTGAAACGTTCCTTAAACCTGACCATAAGGTTAAGAAGGACGCAAATTACTTGATTTATAGAAATGATCGTCTTGATGGTCCCTGTGGTGGCGTTGCCATCATTATTCATAGACGAATCAAGCATAAAATTCTTTCTTCATTTGAAACCAAAGTTTTTGAAACTTTGGGAGTTTCTGTTGAAACAAAATTTGGACAACTTACGTTTATAGCTGTCTATTTGCCATTCCAATGCGTAGGCCAGCAAAAGAATTTTCTCAAGGGTGACCTCCAGAAACTTACCCGTCATAGGTCTAAATTCTTCATTATTGGTGATTTTAATGCAAAACACCGCTCATGGAATAATGCTCAAAGCAATTCCAATGGTAATATTCTGTTTGATGATTGTTCTGCAGGTTATTACACTATTCAATATCCAAACAGCCCAACATGCTTTTCTTCTGCAAGAAATCCCTCAACTATTGATTTGGTCTTAACTGATTCATGTCATCTTTGTAGCCAATTGGTTACCCATGCTGACTTCGGTTCTGATCACCTTCCAGTAACTTTTGAAATATCCCAAGAAATAATGTCTAATCCCAACAGCTTTACTTTCAATTACCATAGGGCTGATTGGGAGCAATATCGAACATTTATGGAATATAACTTCGATCCAAACATTCCTTTGCAAACCAAAGATGAAATTAATTATGCTCTTGAATCTCTGACTACTTCTATAGTTGAAGCAAGAGCTGCCTCAGTACCAAAATGCGAGATTAAATTCGATTCAATAATAATAGACGATGATCTTCAGCTCTTGATCCGTCTTAAAAATGTCCGTAGGAGACAATTTCAAAGAACACGCGATCCTGCCATGAAAGTTATCTGGCGGGATTTGCAAAAACAAATTAAAAAGCGATTCTCTGCCCTGAGGAACAAAACTTTTGAAAATAATGTTTCTAAATTAGACCCGAGTTCCAAACCCTTTTGGAAACTCACAAAAATTTTGAAAAAACCTCAAAAGCCAATTCCAGCGCTTAAAGAAGGTGGTAAAATTTTGATCACAAATTTGGAAAAAGCTCAGAAACTTGCTAAGCAATTCGAGAGTTCCCATAATTTCAGTTTGGGTCTTACTAGTCCTATTGAGAATCAGGTTGCTCGGGATTTTCGGAATATTTCCTCTCGGGAAAATATTTTTGATGATTCCTGGGGGACTGATTTGGACGAAGTAAGGTCTATAACTAAAAAATTTCAAAATATGAAAGCTCCAGGTGATGATGGAATTTTCTATATCCTCATCAAAAAACTCCCAGAGAGTACCTTGTCTTTCCTGGTAAAATTATTTAACAGATGTTTCCATTTGGCATACTTTCCTGATAAATGGAAAAATGCAAAAGTTGTTCCAATTTTGAAGCCGGATAAAAATCCAGCTGAAGCTTCTAGCTACCGTCCAATAAGTTTGCTTTCTTCAATAAGTAAACTTTTTGAAAAAATAATTTGGAATAGAATGATGCTTCACATCAATACGAACTCAATTTTTGCAGATGAGCAGTTTGGATTTCGCCATGGGCATTCAACTACTCATCAACTCTTGAGAGTTACCAATTTAATTCGTTCAAACAAATCTGAAGGCCACTCAACTGGAGTTGCTCTTCTAGACATAGAAAAAGCATTCGACAGTGTTTGGCATGAAGTTTTGATTGCCAAATTGAAAAAGTTTAATTTTCCACTTTACATTATGAAATTAGTTCAAAATTATTTAACTGACAGAACTCTGCAGGTAAATTATAAAAATTCCAAATCTAATCGACTACCTGTTAGAGCAGGAGTTCCTCAGGGTAGCATTCTTGGGCCTATATTGTATAACATTTTCACTTCGGACCTCCCTGATTTGCCTCAGGGTTGCCACAAATCTTTGTTCGCTGATGACACAGGCATTTCCGCTAAAGGAAGAAATCTTCGTGTTATTTGCAGCAGACTTCAGAAAAGTTTAGATATTTTCTCTTCTTATTTACAAAAATGGAAGATTTCTCCCAACGCTTCCAAAACTCAACTTATAATATTTCCACATAAGCCCAGGCTTCCTTTTTGAAACCTAGTAGTAGCCACATAGTCACTATGAACGGAGTTCCAATTTCCTGGTCAAACCAAGTGAAATATCTTGGATTAATACTTGACCATAAATTAACTTTTAAAGATCACATTGAGGGCATTCAAGCCAAATGTAACAAATATATAAAATGTTTGTATCCTCTTTTAACAGGAAATCCAAACTTTGCCTGACGAATAAACTTCTAATATTTAAACAAGTTTTTAGACCGGCCATGCTTTACGCTGTACCAATATGGTCTAGTTGTTGCACTACCAGGAAAAAAGCACTTCAAAGGATTCAGAACAAAATTCTGAAGATGATTTTGAAGTTGCCTCCCTGGTACAGTACTACCGAGGTACATAGAATTTCGAATGTTGAGACTTTAGAACAAATGTCCAACAAAATAATTAATAATTTCCGGCAAAAATCGTTACAATCCTCAATTGCAACGATTAATTCCCTTTATACTTAGATAAGATTTAGTTTTAGTTATTTAGTTTTAAGCTATCAATTGTTATACTGACATGCAGGTTTAAAAAACCTGTTTAAAATACTGAATTGCCAATACAGGAACAATGTAAAAACACTTAGATATATATCATAACAATTAAGGCTGGTAAGTTACTGTAGTAACTGGAGCACCTAGGTTAAAAATGAAATGTAATTTATTTTGAATTTAAAACAAATAAAGAGTTAAAAAAAAAAAAAAAAACTTAACGCATCGAAATTGTACGGCTTGAACTTGAGATCCTTTCAGATGCCGCACGCCAACATTTCCATCGTCTAATCCGTTTCCGGCCATAATCTTCCGTTTCTTGTTGTCCATCATAATTCAACCATTGGACATGGCCTTGCTAAATCCAACCTTTGCGTTCGGAGAAGTCTTCATCAGCTCCTCCTGTGGAATGGCATTGAACAGTTAGTTCCTGCATGATTTCCAGCGACACTGGGTGTGCAATTATGGAATTATAAACCGAAAATAAACACTTTGATTTGCCGGTTCCTCAGACGTGAATAACAACGCACAAACCGCGATCCAGAATGAACAGCTATCAAAACTGCAACGTTCGAGTTTGTGTTGTATACAATACGATGCCGTATAAGGAAAGCAACATTAGCTGTCATTTGCTTTAGAAGTAAGATTTCACTAACACAGTCAAGCTCATGTGTAAAGCGTAATGTGACATAAAAACGATCAGTTCGACGAGTTTCGATTCGGGCCGGCTGCGCCACCCCGATCAGATGACAGCCCTGTTCTCCAGACCCACATTAAAACGATATTAAAACGTAAGGCTTGTACTCGAAAAAAATGCACCATTTTTATCCGTGTGCAAAATTTCATAACAATCGGTTCAGTGGTTATTGAGATGTCATCGAAACAAGAAGAAAATCGCCGGAGAATTTTGCGCGCCGTCATGGAAAATTCGACTGCGACCATGAGATGGATCGGAAGACAACTGGAAATCACCCATACAACTGTGTCTCGGGTGGTAAAATCGTTTAAGGAGTCCCAGACGACCGAGCGGCGGGCTGGAAGTGGAAGAAAATCGAAGACAGCTGACCCTGTGAAGGCCCGGAAGGTGTTGGATTATTTCAAGCGTAATCCGAACCTTTCGATTCGCGACGCGGCGCTGAAGGCAAAGTGTTCCGCCTGGTTCGTTCAGCAAACCATGAAACGAGCTGGGCTTCGTGTATGAACCGGCGTGATCACCAAAACACGACGGGCCAAATCCCGCGCAAGGAAGCTGTATCGAGAGTGGTTAACGAAACCGATGTGTGTGGTTATGGATGACGAAACCTACATCAAGGCAGACGCAAAGCAGATACCGGGGCTGGAGTTCTACGTTGCCAAATCACGGTCTGATGTTCCGGAAGACATAAGGAAGAAGAAAGTGGATAAATTCGCCAACAAATACTTGCTCTGGCAGGCCACATGCCAATGCGGTAAACTGAGTAAACCGTACATCACAATGGGTACCATCAACAGCGAAATTTACCGCACCGAGTGCCTCCAGAAGCGTCTGTTGCCCTTCCTGCGATCCCACAGAGGCGAGACATTATTTTGGCCGGACCTGGCATCATGCCATTACGCGCGATCGACGTTGGATTGGTACAGAAACAATAACGTTGTTTTTGTACCAAAAACCGCCAACCCCCCTAATTAACCAGAGATTCGTCCGGTGGAAAGATTTTGGGCCATAATGAAGGCCAAAGTTCGAAAATCGTCCAAGGTGTTTAGGAACGAGCTGGAGTTGAAGAAAGAATGGATGAAAGTGACCAAGAAGGTCGGCTCCACCATTGCACAAAATGTAATGAGGGTTCTTAAGGGAAACGGGTGGGCTTTCAGCGATGCAAAAGAAGTTGAATAAAGTAATTATGTAGAAACATAATCCAAATGTATTAGGGGAATTTACGTATTCTCGGCAACCTAAGCAGCGACCATCTTTCTATAGCCTTTTTCTCTAAGGAACGCACATATGCAGTATTGGTTTGTTTACAATCTTTTGCTGCCAGCTGCTCTAACAATTTCAGTCGAAAGAATTGTCAAAAACTGTTTTGAAACGCTTTTACAAAGCTCCAATCTTCTCTAGTGAGAGCGAGTATTGTCGGCAACCAGTTTTTCTTCGGCAACCATTCCATTTGAACTGCGTGTAAATCTGCTGTTCTATTATCGGCAACTCGAAATCAGCTACAATTTGTAGTGCGGGTGTTGCATTTCAAGAAAACCTTGCAATCTTTTCCAAGTGGTAAAAATATAGTCAAATTGAAGCTGAAAGCATAAAGAATCGTTTGCATACATTCAGCGAAGTGTTTTCGTAAGAAAATCCAGTGAAAATAGTGTTTCAATTTGTGTTGCCGAAAATAGTCTGTCATGCCGAAGCCGTCATTTCCCCTAGTTCATTCCCTGGAAGTTTCAAGAAAATCCAACTTAAAACAAATTTTTGGCGAACACTTTTGTCTGGTGCATTTTTTTCGAGCACAGGCCTTACCTTTGGTCACATCAAACTATAATTACCATGTGATCTCTAGTCTTACCTATTACATTGTTAAAACAAACATAGTGACTTCACAAGTAAAATTAATCTCGCTCCACTTCAAAACTCTACTCAGAAGTTAATTCGGTACCACAGACGAAAATATCTATTTCCCATCCTTTGATGGATCAAGATTAATGATTGAACATTTTCTCCAGAGGAAGGTACACACACGTGGAACCCTTCACCGGTGGAGTGTTTACATAGCCTTTCCGGTATATATCTGCAGGGTAATTCCCCATACTGTGTAACTTTTGATTGAGATGGGTCTTTTCGTGTTCGTCTCCATTTCAACCCGGGATTATTTGATGTTATAAACTAATTCCGATGAAAGCTTAATAATTGCAAATACCCACCTCCGTATGAAACCCATCGGCAAGAATAGATATCAGCAGACGGACAGACAGACAGACAGATAGACCGACCGCCTGGGAGGTGGTGGGGATCTTTTGGGTTCCATCCGGCTGATGAAGGATGACGCAAGGGCCAAAGGATGACGTTCAGACGTAAACAAACCGTACCGAATCCTTGCCTACCCTACCAATCCATGCGTGCACACCTGAATAGGTTTCGTTTGCTCGAAATCGAGAGGGTATTATCTTCCGTTTCTGTTTGATCTGTAAGTTCCCTAACGATGAGAGACGTATTGCTATTTTTGTAGGTAAATATTTACCACAACTGTGACGCGGGAAAAATTGGGTGGAAACGATTCTTTATCCTTTATCAAAATGCTTCACAATGTGCACACTTTGAACATCCATATGTATCGGAATAGACACATTTGTATGTGATGTTACATTGGTTTTTGCCTGTTGATGAAATTTGCTGAAACATTTTCTACTTCAATTCCACAATTTTGCATTAATCCCTTTATAAATATGACTGTATCATATGAAATCACTTATTGAAGCATTTGTTTTGGTAAAAAATCAGTCATTGACAAAACTGAAAAAAATGTACCCTTAAATAGGTAGTACTTCTTAAATTTGATTCAGAATGGTTTCTTTTAAATCTACATGATAAATTAAGGATTTTTTTTTTATTTGGGGAACTTTAGGGAAGTTAAGAAACTTTATGAAAAGTTTCATGAGCTTCAGAGAAGTTCCTAAAACATCAGGAAAATTCCGGGAGCTTCAGGGTAGATAAAAAAAAAACCTTCAAGGCAGTTCAATAATATTCAGGAAAATTGCTATAAGGTCTGAGTAACTCTGGGAAGCCTAGAGAACATTATTGATGTTCGGAAATTTCTAGGACTGCTCCAATTACTTCAAGGAAGCACGAAAAGTTCAGAAAAGTGTAGACTTTTGGGGAAGTTTTAAGATTTTTAAGAATTAGTAATTTTGATTCAGTTTTTCTGTCATCAAAACGTTTCGGTTGATCCAGGGGTTGGGATCACCACCAGGGCTTGTTTTAATTTAAAATCGTAAAGTTTTTCAGTTGAACGAAAGACGGTAAAACTTTTTTACATCCCAATAAGCTAAAAAACTAAAAGACCATGTCCATATCACGAGTTGAAATCCTAATTTTAATTAGGAGGAGCAAAATGTTGGGAACATGGGCGGAGCACATATGAAAAATCAATATTTTTTCCCTGCCTACTGTGGTAGATACAGTTGAGCAGGAAATAATAATAAAAAATTTATTGTAGACGTATGTTTACAAGCAATCTTAAAAGGGGGTAACGCTTGTTTATATATGAGTAAGTTTATGTTTAGTGTGTAGCAATAACTTAATTTAAGAAACACACACTCCTGCATTAGGGTGGGGTTTATTATGAATAATGATTCGTGGACATGTTCTCCCATGTGGAAGGCCTCTTAGTCCAAAATGTTGAAAGATGAGTTTTTTTTCAAATAAAACATATGCTTCTATAAGTAAACACGTGATTTTGTAATCCTTGGGAAGGCAAATTATGACCATTTTACGATATATTCACACGTTCTCGAGATAAATGGCACAGCGATGATCCCGGATATGGACTTATATAATAATTACAACAAATAAAGTATTGATATTTCGACATCTGAGACGAGACTTGACAACCAGGTAGCGATTTAGAGCCAATCTGCTGTCAAATCCGAGTCAGTTACTGATTAGCCGAATTGACAGTAAAGGCTGACTAAAAGTAAATAAGGGATGTGATGTGATGTGAATGGAACCCACCATCAGTGCAAGGATTATCAATGTCTGCTTTATCGGTTGTAAAGTTCTGCCTGATGGTTTGTTGCAGTAGGGTGCATCAGCTTCATTGAAGACCTTTGGAAGACAAAACTACCAGATAGCCATCTTTAATCACGTGACAAGGGACTGGCAAATCCACGAACCCTCGTCTAGTCAACAAATCCTTTGATTCCCTTAGGCTGCCTCTCCCCAACCCAATATATAAAATAATGTTTTAAAATATATGATTTACAGTAATGTCAATTTTGTTAACCCATCTCACCTAATTCTGCACCTGTTCAACGCTGTTGACGATCATCATCACAAGTGAATTAATAAATAGGAACGAACTCACCAAATGAATCCATGAGCAATGTCAACCGGATGAAATTGCTGCTGGTCCTCTCCTTCTGCATGGTGCTGCCTCTCCTTGAATACATCTTGATCCATGGTGATTCCTTTTCATCAGGAAAAATTTCCTGCCTGTATCTGTGATTAAGGGAGTCTCCAGGATCAGCACTTGTGGGTCGCTTCTCCGTGATGTTGTCGCAAACCAAAGAACGTCGGGGGTTCAGTAGAGGAGTTTGTTTTCGGAGCTCATTCTTGACTCTTTGCTTGAATTTTTTGTTAACGGCTTCTGGACCGGTGTGATAGTTAGTTTTTTATGCTGTTATAAAAATATGGCGTAATATATTTTCCTATTTTTTACTAGTCAAATAAACAGTGGAGAAAATGCTCGTCAAACTTGTTAAAAGGCAGAGTATACTCGACTAAAAGTAAATAAGTACGCACAAAAAAGACCTGTAATTCGTGACTCAATAAGTTTAAAAAGTCCATTAACGGTTGCTTTACAGTACTTTTATTAAAACTTCAAAGTTACAGCATTAGATGACTACATTTCTCCAGTTCGAACGAAATCTCGAACCTTCCTCTTGATGGAGCCCATCAGCACCCGCACAGTAGAAACGGACACGGAATCAGCACATTTGTTCCATTTTGCCCGCATTTGCTTGATGTCCTTGACTGCCTCGCCGCTTCGTCGAAGTCCCTGCTTTCAAATTGCCCAGTATTTTTCGATTGGTCGAAATTCCGGGCAATTTGGAGGACTCATTTAGCTTGGGGACAAAATCGAGAACCACCTTGGAGTAGTTGCACCTGGCCAAATCGGGCCAAAAGATGACTTTGCCCCTATGCTTGCAGATGAACGGCAATACACGCTTTTTCAGGCATTCTTCGATGTAAACTTGGGATGTCATCGTTGAGGATGTGACGAATGGTTCCGTTTTCTGGCCACAACTGCAAAACTTGAATCTTCCCGGCACATCCCCACGTCCAGCCACGATGTAAAACTTTTGACCGAGAAGCTGCTTAAAATCGAGTTTGACGAATGTTTCGTCATCGATCAAAGTGCAGCCCTTATGTTTCGTCAAAACACGGTCGTTCAAGAGCCTTGCACGCTTTTTCACCAAGGAATTCTGCTTCATGTGTCGGTTCGGATGTTTCCTGGCTTTATACGACTTGTATCCTTCCCAGGTAAGGATGTTCCGCACCGTTGTTGGCGTTGTACCTTCTGGCCACATCTCAGATCGAAAGACTAGGGTTGGCTTTAACGCACCACAACACCTTGCTGCTCAGCTGACGATCCCTGGTTCCAGTTTTTTTTTTTTTTTTTTCGTAGGTCCGCTGATTCATTTTCACACTCAGGGTTTCCTTGTAGGTTTTAAGCACTCGACAAACTGTTGTTTTCGGCATCTTCAGCACTTTAGCCAGCTTGGCACCGAACCACTGCGGATTTTCCAGGTGTTTGTGCACAATAGTTTTTCTTCTTTCGAGTTCCATTTGACGTTATTTCTGAACGCGATCGACTACTTTGATCAAACTTGCACCAGCTGTTCTCTATAGAAGTGTAAACAAACCACTGTCAAAGATTTTCGATTTCCAACACTATAGAGACGAGCTAGCGGCGCGCGAGGGGCGTACCAATTTATTTTTAGTTAGCCTTCAGCAATCGTGGAATAAACAGGACAGAGGGATCACAGCAATCTGACTGGCAGTGATGCCTGAATCAATGTTGACGTCAATGGCGTTGTTAATTCCGAAGAGCTTTAAGATTTTGGCGTAATTGCTTTTGTAAGCAAACACGTAAACCACCAATTTCTCGTGAATAAAAGAACAATCTCGCAAACAAACTATAACAAATGATAGAGGAATCATTCCTCTACCTGTTTGTGATGTTAGTTTTTGAGATTGAGCTTTAATTTGCGAAAAATCGGCAAATTACGTGTTTGTTTACAAAAGCAAATACGCCCTACTCTAGAAGTTCTCCGGAATTGCTTACATTTGCAAAAGGAAAGTTGAAAAATTTAGTGCACTGCATGTTTTAAACAATGGATATTGTTGTCAGTTTAGGGTTGTTTTTATTGCGATGAGCAAAACTGATATACAAGGAGCTAAACTGCGGTAGAAACTCCGAATAAACCCACAAATTTAAATAAAGAAAACATTCTGCAATCCTGCCATCATTACTCAACTCCGTCAAACACCTTGTATAAATATTCGAAGGGCTTTCATTAAAACCATTAAGAAGAGTGAGAAGCTCGATTGTCATGTCCCGTCCCGGATCGAAATCAGTATCCTTGCGGTGATAGACGAATGAAGGAGGGAGAATAAGAGAAAATGAGAGATAAAGAGAGAGAGACAAGGAGAAAACGAGACAAATAGGCTTACTCATATCGGGCTTTTCCGCTTCTGCTGTCATTGCGCTTGAACCTTTGCTGTGGTAAATTTTGGAATTTTGCATGGGAAATGTGGTTGAAGTAGCCTGGTTTTTCAGCAAATTAGGGAAAATATCGCGTTAACTTTACGGAGCCGATAATTCGTTGTTCATTGTTTGTAACAAGATTCACTTAATTATATGTCTAGTAGGAGTTGGGCCGAATACTCGCGGCATACCCGAGGTTAGAGGGGTACATAGTCGAAGGATAGGATCATGGGAGGAGCTTCGGGATGGGGTTCCGTTGTTATTGTTGACTGTATTTGAAATGTGATCTGACTAACTGTTTATTATATAGATATTTACCACATTGTATTGTTAATTATTCTGGCTTCGACTTATGTTACCATTGTAATCATTGAGGTATCTACGGGAAGTACTAATTCTAGATAAACATTTCAAAAGGTCCTATCTGCATTGATCGATGCTCTTCATCGACTCTCTCTTTCGTCAATAACTCAGCATCAAAACCATTCCCTGTTGTATTTGACGTTTTGGACGCTCCTCCTTTATCAAAATATGTGATAGAATTAGGACGAAATCTGTTTGCATAGCAGTGGTTATGAAAAGAGAAAGTCGTTGAAGAGAATCCATCAACGGAATGGAACGACAAAGTCACCTCCACTCTCCAAGTTTTAGAACAGGCATTGGGGAAGTCGATAAAAAAGCGTTTTTCTTATACACGCTTGTACGAAAACAGTCGTTTTGCCTTGGTTCCATAATGTGACCCCAGTTAATAGGGAGAAAGCGGGATGCATCACTCAGATAAATGATGAGCACCTCATTATCAACAACAAAGATCTTCTTTTTTTAAATAAATTATACCAATTGCAGCTTTCCTAGTGTTTCTGAATTTTTCTGGGTCATGAATCATAGATTCATGCAAGCAACATAGTAAATAATTAGGAGGTCGTAAACGATCACGCTGAAAGATACATCATGATGTTTGAAAATGACAATGGTAGCATAAGTCGAAACAAGGATAATTTCCAAAACCTAGATGTAAATGTAAATCTTTAAAATTTTCCCAACATAAATAACAAAAAAAATAAATTAGGGGAAATGGCTCTTATGTTGGCCTGTGGATCTAAGATTGGGCCAATCGCTAAAAATCTGCTATTTATCAATTTTATCTAGATAAATGCGTCATTGGGACGATACTAACGAATATTTTTGGTCGCTATTGAAAATTAAGTCGATCGGTGAATTTATGTATGGGCTTAAATTAGGGGCTATTAGGTTGACATTACATCATTTTTCCCCTATTGTTGATAAGGATTCCTAATACTTAACGTAGCAATCAGACAACATTTCAAATACAGTTTACTCTCCTTGTCCCTCGGTGGGTACTTCAACCACATTTCTCATGCACATTTACTCCCGTAACTCGAAATCCCTTTCTACCTCGTTGTTCTCTTGAATATCTATTTAGCGATTGTTTACCTTTTCATCTTCCTTTTCTCGTTTTCTCTCTCTTTCCCTGCCATTCTCTTTTTGTCTCTCATTCTCATGTTTACTCACGCTGCATATACCCTAAGAGAACTGAATTCTCAAAATACAACTAGGATTTTGCTAGTTTCGACATGAGTCAAATAAAATTCACCGCCGCACGAAGTTGACTATCCACAAGACGCTGATTAGATCGGTGGTCCTTTTTTTTTCCTTGATTTGTTTTCCGTGCTGAGCACCAATGCTACCGACGCCAGGGAGGCAGCTACCACACCTGGACCCTACCTATCGACCCATCCCGGCGGCGCCGACTGGGATTGAACCCAGGCCTGCTGGGGTGAGAGGTAATCACGCTTACCACTTCACCAACCGGTGCTCCTCTACGGCCACGAGACCTGGACTATGCTCTTGGACGACCAGGTGTTTTCGAACGGAAGGTGTTGCGTACCATCTACGGTGGAGTGCAGATGGATGGCGGAACGTGGAGGAGGCGAACGAACCACGAATTGCACCAGCTGCTGGGAGAACCATCCATCGGCCACATTGCAAAAATTGGGTGACTACGGTGCGCTGGGCACGTCGTAAGAATGCCGCACGACGACCCAGTGAAAATGGTTCTCCAAAGCGCCCCAACAGGTACAAGAAGAAGAGGTGGATCGACCAAGTAGAAGGTGACCTGCGGACTCTTCGCAGACTACGAGGCTGGTGAAGTGTGGCCATGGATCGAGTAGAGTGGAGACGACTTCTTCGGACAGCAGAGGACAACAAGGCCTTAATCTGATTGGTAAGGTAAGTCTTGTTGAGGCAAAAACACGACACCTACCAGTGGGAAATGTCGTTCTTATATGCTAATAAGTAACTTACAGTAGATGTCTGCTTCATATCAAATTATGGTCACAGTTCATTGTTGACACTTATCAGTTCCATGGGCAAGCAACGAGCATGGATGATTAGTTTGCTATCAAGTAGCGACACTGGTTCCTTTCATTTTGCGTAGGTTTGCCAATGGCAACACTTGGAAAGTTAGCGGTGCCGGTGGTGAAGTGGTTAGCGTGATAACCTCTCATCCCAGCAGGCCTGGGTTCAATCTCAGTCGCACCGGCATGTTCTGAGGCATAACATATCTGATCACGCCTTCCTTCGGGAAGTAAAGCCGTTGGTCCCCTGTTCATGAGTTGATGGGTCGATATGTAGGTTCCAGGTGTGGGAGCTGCCTCCCTGGCGTCGGTAGCATTGGAGCTCAGTACGGAAAACAAATCTCGCGTCAATTTTCAATAGGTCCTATCTACATTGATCGATTCTCTTCATCGACACTCTCTTTCAGAAATAACTCGGCTTCACAAATGTTTCCTGCCGTCTTCGTCGAATTTGATGCTAGATTGTTGCTTCTTCCATCGAAAATATCCGGCCATGGCAATTCAAAGTTGATCAAGGTTGATCAAAATAATTTGTACCCCTGCTTCCAGTTTGATTACATGAGCATTTTGTGTGGTCGTTGGTTCTGAATATGGACAAACAGGTAGATGAATTCTATTCCTACTCTTTACTTAGCTTGGTGGCCCTGAAAAGAGCCGGTTTGTTGCCAAAGTTGGTGATGATTTAACCTCCGAAACCAAACAGAATGCGTCTCTGTCACTTCAAAACGTAGATGACATCTGTCGTGAACTGACCGAGGTTGCAAGTCTCGGCTATTTGTCGCAACTAAGACCATCCGGAAAGCAAATGCACAACCGTGCGCAAGAAGATTGGTCAAATGAATGGTTCAACCATGCAGAAGCCAAAATACATAAGCCTCGGCTCGTTCAAGCGTGCGTATGTGTGTGCGTTTATTTAAATCATCGTATTAATGCTCCACGCTAACTTAATTCTACTCAAATTGAGAATGGCGTTACTCGACGCTCAGCTTTCTAGTTTTGATACATTCAATATGTATTGTTATCATGTTAATTATTATTATTATTATTTCATACCAAACACTATCTACCACAACATCCATGGCCGCTTACGCTTGGCGTGTTTAGTGTAGGTGACAGCATCACGGATCTCATTTTTCAGGAACACCTAGGCACACCTAGTAAATCAGACCGGAGTTACGTCAGACACCGCCACGGCGAGCCAGACGACATGGTGGTTATCTCGAAGAATTTGCGTTTGGTTCTGAATATGGCGATGACTGTGCAAAATATTACGCAATTCCATCCTCCCTATTCGCACGCGCCCGAGGATCGGAGGCGAATGCCACTTCGACTTGTTTCGTCTACTTACTACTCTCTTATGACTGTGCTGGGGAAGCAGCATATGCATGTAGGTAATTGGTGGATTTGTTAGTTAATTCGACGCTTTTGGACAATTCTGGAGATTTACCAGCTTTTCGGTAGTTTCTTGTTGAAAATCAACATTCGGAAGCATTGTTATCGATGCGTAGCCATATTTCTGATCGATTGGTGATAAAATTATTGAAATTGAACCAGGAGCAGCTGAGTTATTAACGTTCAAAATCATTCTCAATTTGTTACATGTTCCATTTTCGGTTTTCACAAAATGTACCTCCATAAAGAAATCAAAGACGTAGTCCTACGTCAAAAAATCTTCCTGAAAATATATCGTGCTTCTATTGCCGCACTCTAACCAAAAAGTGTTTAAATTTCCTTAAAACAAGCCTCGGAAAAAAATTGTAACTAAATCGCTTAAGGCAAACTAATAGAAGTCATACCATTTTCTTGGTATTTGACCCTTTATTCGTTTCCCACGAGAGGGTACGTCATTATGGCTTGTTGATCCCCGGCCAGTTGAGATCCTTCCTGATGCCTTCCTGGCGCCTGGCGAAATGCACGCTCACGCGATGTGAAGTTAAAATCCCGGACCCCAACCCAACATCGAAGCCTAAAAGGATCAGTCGGATGAAATGCTGCACCAAGGAGACAACCGGTAATTAATTTTATATTTTTTTTTCCATTGTAGCTTTCCATGCGGCGAAGGCCAACAACACCGCCAAGCACCTCTTTTCCGCTGTTCGGACTTTATTTTTATTATTGGAGTCGTTGTTTCGCCTTTCAGCACCCTTTTGAACTCGCGGGTAGATAAGTTCATTAAGTTATTGTTTTTTTGCCAATAATTTAATTTGCTGGGATCGTCTTTTTTTGCTACTTTGTTCCGAGCCTGTCGTGCCCCCTACAAGCATTGCTAGATGAACATTTAAAAAGATCCTATCTGCATTGATCGATTCGTTGCATCCATTTTCTCTTTTGATAACCACAACTATTCTCGCTACATAGTTTGATAAAAGGAGACATTCATCAAACACAACTTGACATGTTTTCACACTTGGAATCGATCAACGCAGATAGTACCTTTTGAAATGTTCATCTACACACATATTTAAGTGTAGCTATTTTAATTTCCGTTATCAAGAGCCTTTCGTTCGTTCGCATATTTTTCCACATTTCTGCTGTCGGTTTGCTATAAAATATCAAACTATAGATACTGCCGGAAATTTCATGACCATAAATAAGCGTCAAACCAGAATGCATCGTGTCGGGATCAGGCAGACGGTCGAGATGGGGTGGCGGAGAGGATCGGAGAGGGAATAAATATGGGGAATTTGCTGCTTTGTTTGGAATTGTGAGGAATGTCGGATCGTGTACAGAGGAACGTTGTTGGACTGCTGCTCAGAAAAAAAGTGCGAATTTATTTCAGCATAATTTTTGAACTGCTGTTTCTGTTTGGATAAAATATTCAAGGCTTGAAAATCAGGGTTGAAACTTTTCAACGCGATTTAAGCGCTACACAATGCAAGCACAAATGATATAATACCATCAGGAAGACGAGAATATATCTATTTATTTATTTATTTATTTATTTATTTATTTATTCGTCGTCAATCAAATTTAGACCAGTTTAAATTACAAAAAAAAAAGACTGAACATAATTTAAATTTAAATTTTCAATCTCTGTCTAACCTCGAAAAGAAACGTTTTTTAAGAGCATTTTTGTTCATTGTCAAATAAATTGTTTCATAATGTTCATTATAACAAGACATCATTCTATTTAAAGGCACGTTCCAGGCATAGTTTTTTCTTTGGTTGTTAATATTAAGCGTATTTCTGTTTCTTACGGAACGAGTGGGAGCTTAATAATTTCGATTTTCTTAAATCTCTGTGGCATTCACTCTTTGTGCTACAACATCGTTTATAAAAGCTTTCATTGCAAACTGCCTTCGCTTTTCAAGTGCATCCAAATTGATCAACATACATCGAGACTCATAAGATGGTAAGGGTAAACTCGTCCAGCCTAACTTTCTTAGAGCAAATAAAAGAAACTGTTTTTGAACTGATTCAATTCGGTTAATATGAGTATCTTGATATGGAGCCCAGACTATACTACAGTACTCAAGGAGGGGCCTAACATATGCAACATATAATGTTTTGATTGTGTATGGATCAGTGGAATGAAAGCTAAACCTTTTAATAAACCCTAGCATGTTGTTTGCCTTGTAGATAATGTTATTATAATTTTCAACAAAGCTTAATTTTGAATCTAGTGTAACACCTTAATATCTAACTTGATTGCACCTTTCAACTCTGTTTTGTCCTATTGTTACATTTTCTTGCCTAATAATTTGCTTTCTTGTAAATTAAATGGAATTACATTTCTTCACATTAAGCTTTAATAAACTTTTTGTGCATCAAGTGTAAAAGTTATCAATTTCTCGTTGAAATACTACAAGATCAAACGTTTCACGAATTTCCAGGAAAAGTTTCATGTCGTCTGCATATATTGAGACATTCAGGATATTCAATATGAGCTCTACATCATTAACAAATAGAATAAACAGTAATGGTCCAAGATGGGAACCTTGTGGCACACCAGATGTTACATTGACTACTGACGACAAATCTCCTTCAATTCTCAATCTTTTTTGTGTCCTACCGGTCAAATATGACTGAATCCACTTTAATAAATGTTGACTCCAAACCAGTGCCGTATTAGCGGTTGGGCGATGGTGGGCTAAAAACTCTCACAGGTTACAGAAGAACATCAGGGCAGTTAGGCCGGTAGCATGTTCAAAATCTGTAGAGTCGTGGGCATATTTTCTATTTAATACCGCGTAGAATGCACTTGATTTTATATTTTCAATAGAGCGTCCTAGGGAGAGGGTTTCTCAAAAAGCAGACTTACATAGAATAATATCGCATTAAAGGCGTTTACACATTTTTACTGGTGAGAGTCTAGGATTGCAATACTTTGAGATTGGGTTAAGATGGAACAACCAGGTGGAAGGAAACCTACGGAGCATTTCGCAATCATTTATTGGTAGTCCGTTTCTTGGAGCTCTTGAATCCACTAACCACTCACGTTGATAAATATTGTGATCTGCATTGAGCTGTTTTATGTAATGTTTACGTGCTGTATATTTTTGAACTTATTAGTGTGTATTTTGGGAAAATTTCCTGAACGGCATCAGCCCAGATAATTTAGCAACTGAGATATGGGGACGGATTAACGCGATCAGCGGGAAAAGAAGGAGTAAAGGCATGCTTCTACAGCATTCAGGAACTACCACCCGGGACCCATCAGTCATTGTGGACATCCTCAACGAGCTGCAACTTCGTACATGAATCGACTTCTCCGGCCGGACGAGCTCACCTTCGCCTTATTCAAAACCTCTTCCCGGCAGACAAACTAAGACTCCATCCCTGATGGATGGACACATAGCCACGTAGTCCCCATCCCCAAACCAGGAAAACCAGGCAAGCATGCAGATGATTTCAGACCCATCTTCCTCACCTCTTCCGATCAGCACATCGAACTAGCAACCCTGGACACTCGCAAGGCTTATAAACATCCTTCACTTATTTAAAAGCTTTCTTCTTTGGCGGACCGTCCAGGTCATCCTGGGCAACCATCGATCAAGGATCTTCCGGGAAGAAACGGGTGTCCTGCAGGGCTCCGTCATCACGGTCTGCCTGTTCCTCATCCGAATGAACGGAGTTTTCAGGATATGAATATACAATTTCATGTATGCGGATGATATACTCCTGGTCATAGCCAGGAGCACGGCCAAAACAACGGCTTCTGATGAGCCTCCTCCACCGGGTTTAGCATCTCAGTGGAAAAGAGTGCCATTACCCACATCTGCCAGCAATCACGCCAACCAATCAGCGTCCCGCTTCAGATAAACCAAGATGTCATTCCGTACCAGAGGACAGTGCGTATCCTGGGCATCTACTTTGATAGGAAATCATCCTTGTTGGAACACTTCGACGAGACAAAGGCCAGCTGCAAGACCAGGATTAACATTCTGTGCCCCCTTCAAGGCCGCCACCCAGACAGTAATCGGCTCACACGACTCCATGTGACCAAGGCCATTATAAACTCAAAGCTGACATACGGCATAGAAATCACATGTCTAGCCCAGGACCAACTAAATAAAAAGCTAGGCTCCACATACAATCAGGCAATCAGGATATCGACCGGCCTACTACCATCCACTTTCAGTATAGCTGCTTGCATAGAAAGCGACAATATGATCCATATTTTATGTAAAATTTAGCAACACAATTGCAAAAATGAACCGCTAAATTACTACAGAATGAGCATTGAAATTGGACGAATTACCCATAAACATATTGCAAATGACCCATAAAACATTCAGCAATGAACCCTAAACTAATAAAAGTGATCCATAGAAAATCAAGTTGGTGCTCTTAAAAATATAGGCATGATCCAGAAATAAGACATATAGGGTCAGGTGGGGCAAGTGTGCCACGTTAAGAAAATCTTTCAATAAACATAGGTTAATCTAGCTTTTTTTTTAAACAAATGATGTACATAGAATCTTAAACATCCTCTACTTAAACCTGTTGTATCTGAAACTGAATATGTAAACGTTAAATATTTTTTCTTAATTGTTTTCATATGCCTTATCAACAAAGGCTAAAAACAGTGTGGGGCAAAAGTGCCACCCCCATGGGGCAAGACGGTTATATAACTCAATAACAAGAAAATCATCAAAATTTCGCAATCAAACGGTTCATATTCTTCTTAAACTACTTTTTAATTAGTCCACAAGGTGAAAGATTTAACCAACAGTGTCAAGTACTCCTTTAAACATGTATTAAAAAAAATTAAGCCTTAAAAAAAGCATTGTGCAATTTTATTGTTCGTTGTAATAAAAATTACAGTTCATTTATAACAATAGGGTATACAATCACTATAAATCAAATACAAGTTGGGCAAGCAAGGTTAACACACTTGTGGAACCATGAAGCACAACGACCACATTTCGTCCATCCTTCTCCGTTGTTGGATAATTTGAAACATGAACCACATGCATCGCATAGTGGATCCGGAAGTGTATCGCTCTTAATATCAGCTACACGTCGACGTTTTGGATTTTGTTTAGACTTCCGTTTGGTTTCCTTCCTTATTTGACCGATGTCTCGAAAGGCTTGAGACTCGTGCAACGCTTTTCTGTAGGGGCTCGATGTTAGCTCTGCAGCTTTCTCACGTTTTCGTGTTTTTGCGTTAGAGGCCTTCCTCGTTGTTGATTTCGGTATGGGATGTATAATTGATGGCCCTATCGCAAACGGCGCCTTTTTCTCCTGATCAGTTACAACGTTTTCCTTGTCTTTATCTTCATCCTTGAAATAGCCGGCTTCTTCAAGCTCTCCTCGCCGAATCCATAGAAAGGATCATCATCATAGCTTTCTCGAACATTGGTGCTATTGTTGGACTGTTCCGTTGTTTCATGTGCTGTGCTGGATAGATCAATATCCGTGACATCTGCCGGAGCAAAGCTGTCTTCTCCGAAAACGTGGCGGTTGAAGGGAACAATACCGGTCTTTCTAAATCCATTCACTGCTATGGATGCAGAGCAAGTCTGGATAAATGCTGTTCCCAGCAGTTGGCTTATCTCATTTACAGTTACAACATTGCCAGGATTATCTCTCAAATACTTTTCGATAGACTTGGAAAAGTGACTTTTCAGTGGGGCCATAAAGCTGACATCCAGCGGCTGGAGTCGATGGCTACAGTGTGGAGGGAAGCTGATAACTGTCACATAATTTTGTTTAGCTTTATCCAAAAACGCTAAATTTTTCGTATGTGACGCATGGCCATCCAAGAGTAGCAGAACGGGATCAGCAGACGTTGGTCGACTATGCTTTAAGAAATGGTTAAACCACATATTGAAATCAGCTGTCGTCATCCATCCACTCGCATTGCAGCTAAAAATCGTCTCGGGAGGAGCTCCTTTCTTCAACTGTTCGGTGAGCCGAACTCTTGGAAAAATCAGCATTGGTGGTATAAATTGGCCACTTGCTGACATGCACATACACGCTGTTGTTAAAATGCCTCTTTCGCCAGAAGTTATTCCTCCTACTTGTCGACGTCCCCGAAGCTCTAGAACTTTTGTATTCTTGGTTTGAACTTGTAAACCGGAATGCCTGTTAATTTGCTGATAAAAATGATACATTAATTTATACAACTTACGGTCAAAGCAGAGGTTTCGTCTACGTTGTAGATTCTGTTGGGTGCAAACTTGCCGGAACTTGTAACGTGGTCAAGGAGATCAAAAAATTTGTCCAAAGCAACCCGGTTAAATCCTTGCGCACGAGCAGCAGATGTTGCTTCGGGTACTCTAAGCGTCAGTTCAGGGTGACGACGTCGGAAAGCACGTAGCCAATCGGTTCCGGCAAGCCCAGTTTCCATGTTGAATGGATGACTTATTCCATTCCTTTCGGCAAGCTGAAAAGCAAGACTGCGCATATCGTGGCAGCTTATTCCGTACAGCCGACTTTCCAGTTTGATAACATGCTCAACTAGTTCCTGTTCCTGTTGCACAGAAAAAACTTGCTCGAAGCGCCCCAAATGTTGCGATCCAGGTTCCAACGCCAGCAGCACATATTTCGATAGCGTTTTGCGAGGGACACCGTGTTCCACTGCTGCTCTTCGCACAGAAAACCCATATTTAGTCACGGATCGTATGGCCGCAACCATATTCTGTTCCGACCACGATTTACGCAACGATTTTCGCTTGTAGACACGCACCATCACTTCGAAACTTCACTCTGAGGCGACAACTTTTTGAGGTTATATGTCTTGTTTACTATGGCTCTTTTGCCCCAGGCAAGTATGGCGCTCTTGCCCCCGTGGAGAAGACGAATTTCAAATACGTTTTTTGAGGATCTACATGCAACAATAAGTATTTATATATTGAGGGTCGCAAAATGTATTACCGTACAATAAAATCTACATCGTATTATTAAATTTTCTTAGAAAAATGATGAGAAAAAGCTTATTTTATGTCATCGATTTCTTATAACATTTTGAAGTTTTCGACAACGTGTAAGTTTTTTAGATTTTTTGATAATATTTACATCATAATGTATAACCAAATTTGATGCAGTATATCTGAAGGGCTTTTTATAGCATCCCATTAATAAGAAATATCAAAAATGTATTTCAGGCTTCGATACAAGCAGGTGGCACTTTTGCCCCATATGGCACTCTTGCCCCACCTGACCCTACTGTTCATGTCTTGGACACTCACTTTTTGATTTTTCCATAAACTTTGAAAAGATCAAGACCAACAATTGAAAAGGCCTCAACTCTATTTTGTAAACAAACCTTGTAAGGCCATTTTTTCGCGATCCGAAACCTACATTCGCAAACCTAAAACACAATCGAATAGAGGAGAATTTCCCCTATCTGTTCATTTTGTTGATTTGCTTTGGCGGACTTCGGTTCACGACAAAATGGCCCTACAAGGTTTGTTTACAAAATGGAGTTGAGGCCTTTTCAATTGTTGGTCTTGCGATGTTCCATTACTACGTAGCTACTTAGATTTACTGACATACCCTTGTTTTTTTTAAAGTTAGAAGTGCGAAGCGACGGGTAAGCGTCTAGAATTAGCCTCTGGTCAATTGTGTAACGGCAAATTTGTAATGTTTGAAAAATCATAGCTCGGCTATTTATTGACAAATTTCAAATCTATTGCCACCACCTAAAACTTAAGACTTGAATGATTTATTCGGTATAAATAGGTTTAAAATCTATTGATAAATTGCTAAGTAATGATTTTTCAAACATTACCAATTTTCCGTTACACATTTTAACGGTTGCATCTTGTTCGGAGTGTTAAGAACCATCATAAGGAATATATTTTTGAAGCTTCTTTTAGATGCCTATTCTAGATGCACGCCCATCGCTCCACTCTACTGAAAAAAAAAAACGGCGGAACGGTAAAACAGAGTAGTTACGCGGTAATGTGGCAATTTTCTTTGGTTAATGGATCAAATTAAAAAAAAATAGTGTCCAAAACATGAACCATATATGTCTAATTTATGGATCGTGCCTATATTTTAAAGTTGGCAAGCTTGATTTTCTATGGATCACCTTAATTAGTTTAAGGTTCATTCCTGAATATTTTATGGGTCATTTGCAATACGTTTATGGGTAATTCGTGCAATTTCAATGCTCATTCTGTAGTAATTTAGCGATACATTTTTGCAAATGTGTTGCTAAATTTTACATAAAATATATTTTTTAAGGATCATTCACACTTTTTAAGAGTTTTCCTGCGGTGTTTTATGTATCATTTGGATGGTTTTTAAAGAACGTTTTTCATTATTTTATGGATCGTTTTTTTCAATTGTAAAGGTGCATACTTAGGGATGCCATCTCTAAGCTCTTCTTAGGAACTTAAGGTAAGGTTGAAAACATGGCCACAACAATGTTCCGAAAATGTTTCCAGCGGAACTTCTTAGCAACTTTAAAGCATCTTAAAAGTTCCCTGCGGAACTTCTTAGCAACTTGAAAGTTTCTAAAAAGCTCCATCATAGCCCACATGAAGCAATCCGCACAAGTCTTTTTAGTAACAAATGATCAGTGGCTCAAATAAATAACAATTCTTATATTTATGCAGTGCATCAATATTTTATTTAAACATAAAAATCAATGAGCAATTTCCTGGATTCGAACCCTTGAATTTGGCATGCGATTAACGAACGCAAACCACTGCGTCACAAGTGTGTTGGAATTTCATGAGGGCAAAAACCAGTTTAAATTCATCAAGGTGTTGTTTTTCGTATTGCCAATTCAGAGAAAAAGTAGCATTTGGCGTCTGATTTGACAACCGAAATTGACAATCGTCACTGACAGCCAATGCCAATGAAACTTTTAAGCACTGAACCAAAACTATTCGCAGAAGAGTTTTTCTTCCGACTGTTTCATCTTTGCATTCTTCTTTGGCCATACTGAGGCTGTGTTCCATTTGTTGAATTTTCACTTAAATTTGACAGATGGAAAATTTTCAAATAAACCTGCTATTCTAGCAGAGCAGTTCCACACAGATTCGCAAATCGTTTCGGATCGACCTTTTACGATTATGATGAAACTTTGCACAGTTAAGATTTGGTGAGTACGTTCCAGTTGAAGACTGTTGTCAAGTGTATTTGTGGTGATGCAAATTATGGTTTAGATGACGCATGGCTTCAAACATTTTGTGTAGGGTAACTGATGATGGTTGGACCTATGTAGGCCGGTTTCACACGACGTCAACATTCATGTCGTATTTTTTTTTATGAATTCAACATATAATCACAGACAAACAGACGTAACTCTTTGAAAAAGTTTTTGTAGAAAACATAGTATCTCGAAACATAGGACCTCAGTAACGACATCTCTCGGGTTTCTCGCGGAAAACAAGCTTGCTCGCTAACTCGCAAACAATATTGCATATAAGTTCTATAGAATGTATAGAAACGTCAAAGTGATCTGATGCCAGCGCTGCGGCGAGTAGTTCGCGGAACTGATGATATTCAAATCAACCGTTAAATGCGTGAACGAAAATAAACAATGAAGTGTTACGTCTGTTTGTCTGTGATATAATTATGAAAAATGCGTGATTAGGGGAAAGATCTACCTTTCTTGTTTCTAATAATAACATAAAAAGTTAAATATTATGATTTTATAAAACATTTTTATTCAGCAAAGTATTATGATCTTGGTTGGACCTAAAAAATGATGATGGTTGGACCTATTTTTGCAAATGCTAGTTTAGCCCATATTTGTTCAAAAACTTTGTTTAGAGCTTATTGGCATCATGAAAAAACCCTTTTTATACAGTTTTTATGAATTTTCTATTTAAAAAAATCAAGAAATTTGAGTTTAACTTCGTTTTTAAAAAAGTTCACTTTCCACTTCACATTACTTCCAAATTCGATAACAAGATCAATAACAAAATTGAGTGCCTTGGACCACATTGGCCACTTCCGGGCATGTTCTGGGTGCCCCCGGGGAATTTACGGGCTTAAAATGACAGATTATCAGAACTTAATTCCGGTTTTATAGTTTTTTTTCTCCTAGGAGTTTTTTTTTTTAAATAAGTTTCAATCAGCAATTTATGTTTGTTAACATTTTATTTCAAGTTAATTCACACACAGAAGGTGTATGAGAAGTGCTTAATGTAAATTCATATTAACAGATTCTTTCGGCTCTTTCGTGGTAGTTCGGAAAGCGGTGGTTACCCTTTCAGCCAACATGACGATGGAATTCCTCTTTTAAATTTACGCCCAACTAGTGACGCAAGGTCTTTTGCAGCTTCCAAGATCTTTTTGGTCCTCTTAGGACTGCCAGAAGCAGCGCACATACAAACCCAATCCCCTAGCTGGTTCTCCAAATCAACACTCAACACTATTTCCCTTCTATATTTCTTGCCGTGGCTTCCCTTAATTTTTGCGTGAAGTGTCGTTTTCGGAATATTGTACCTTTTCTGTGCCTGATACGCGGTAAGTGATTTATTTCTTACTAAAAGAACAGTCTCTTGAAGATTTTCGACCGTATAACTCTTTTCTTTCGCCATTTTTTCAATCGAAGAAACTGATCACTCGGCCAAAACGAAATCGAATTTCAAATCAGCTGCGCATGAAGGATGTAAACAAACCGAAGCGCACCTAGCGGCCGTCTTAGGAAACACATAGGACCATCATCATGCGTAGGTCCAACCATGATCATATTTATCTATTCGAATTTCGTCAATTATTCAAACATTTTAGTGAAACCAATGGATAAATGGCGTACTAACGTGTTGTTTACACCTTAAAGCAGTATTTTACTGCATGAAAATAAAAATAAATGTTAAAAATATTCCCTTTTTGTATGTTTGAAAGTAAGGCATGATGACGAGCTAATACGTGAAAAGGGTGAAAAGTGAATTGTTTTGAAAACACATTGAAACTCAATTGTTTTGAAGTTTTTTCAATAAAACACCCATGCAAATTGAAGAAAAAGAGTTTTTTATGATAGTAAAGTGATCTTCGAAAATAAAAAATTAGCGAAGATTGACTAAACTAGCGATTGGAAAAATAGGTCCAACCATCATCAGTTTTTGTATAGGTCCAACCAGAATCAACTACCCTATCCAAATAAAACATATTACATACTAAATACGCACAGGGCATCGTCTGCTGACCATTGCCGCGGGTATATCGTGGGAGTCCCGATACCCGGTTCAAGTTTTAGTTGGCGGCGGTGGCTCTTCTTGACCTTCTACCCCCTGAGTAGTTAGTGTGAATAAGGGCGTCTATGTGATGTTTTTTTAACTCTAAGCTCTTCCACAGCACAATAAATCGCCACCATCATTCGTATATTTGATATTGAACATTAACCTCGGAAACTATTTGCATATCAAGCGAAAACGTAGTCCTGTATTGTTGCGAAGCGTTATGGTTCTGAGATGCTCGATGACCCTGGAGGGATCGTTTTTGCTTACTGAGCAGAAAATCATGGGTTTAATCCCAAGCTATCCGTCATGACTCTTAAAATTTATTATCACTAAACAAAATTAATATGTTCTTTCGATAGCCGGCTATCGAGAGATTAAATAAACAACAAATAAACAATACATACTTTTGGTTGCATCGCCAACTTGAGGTGAATCCTAACCGAATACCCTACTCAACCCTCCAACTCCGTAGCACTTATGAGGGTGTCGCTAAGTCGGTGGTCTCTCGTTAAGTAAGTACTACATCAACATTTCCTTCCCTATCCCTAGTTATGGTAAAGATGGGCGTGGCCGGGAATAGCGACAGTCATGCTTATGATACTCTTGTTTAGATTGGAACCAATGTTTTCTCCTCAGCATTATTCCTGAAAGTAGTCTAACTGAGAATTTCAGAAGAGACGTGAGTGTCGCTAGTATCCAATCTACGAAGTATATCATAACAACGCTAACGCTAATGCTAACGCTAAGGGCGTCTATGTGATGTTTTGCTGTACCTGTTGTGGACATCTAGTGCATCCTGTTCCCTTAACTTGTTGAGGACACCCTGTCTTGCCTCAAAAGTTACCCTTTTTGAAGTACTAGTCTTCACAACATAAAGGGCACCATAACGGAGCATGAGATTTGATCAAATTATTCGCAGTTCTACTTGTCCAACGCCCCCGGCTGGGTGAGGGATAGATGATGACACACACACACATGAACCAAAACTATTCGCAGAAGGCTATGTCATCATAACAACGCGAAAAGCATCACAAAACACCAGTAAAACTATTGAAAGTTCGAATTAAAAATCGTAGATAAATGAAGTTTGTGTGTGGATGTATAGCATTACGGAAAATTCATCCTGCATTCTAGCCTGCAATCTAGTTGGATTAGGCAAGTTTTAATAGCGATCTTTGAGCGATCCAGCTATAATCAACTCGTTTGAAGCCGTCAAGCAAGCCATCTAGAGGGTCAGCATTTTGTCCTTAAACGGGCAAAAAACGATATTTGTTACTCTCAAACTTCCGAAATATATTTCAAGGTAAAATGCTTGATATTCGGGACCAACAGAGTTCTTTGATATCCACAGAACCTCTCTTGAAAGAAAATGAGGTTTAAGAATCAGATATAATTAATCCGGTTGTGATTACATATTAGTGTCAAGTATGCCCGAACCTGTGCCAGAACGCGTCGCAGAAGAATTTATTTAGATGAGATCTGGATTTTATAAGAGTTCAGAGTCTACAATTCATTTAATAATCTGTTTTTGTGTCAGTGTCTGGAATGTATGACAGCTGCGGTTGGGTATTCTTCTTGTTTGTGGAAAAATCAATGAATGATAAGATTTCTGCGAACTGGCAATATTCAAGTCTTTATGGTGGCACTGAAAACTAAAACAGTAGGCGGGACAACAGCTGACTTTAATATATTTCAGATGATGTAGCTGGGGCTCTCACGCAGAAGGGCTGGGTTTAATTCTTCAAACAGCTCCAATACTAATATAAATGCTGATAAATCAATACACGTTCATTACCTACATTCAAAAATAAATTTCATTAAGACCAGACTTTAGAATTAACTTTCATAAAAGTACGAACTAAATATAGAATTGGTGTTGAGGACAAAAACCTTTTCTTTAACTTTTTTCTAAAAGTTCCGTTCAAGTTCCGCCAGATGCTGCTTAGAATGTTCTTCAATTATGGTACCGGAACTTTCTAGTTCTTATTACGACTTAAAAATGAGGCTGCCTAGAATTCTATAGACCACCTTCAAGCAAGCTGCTTAAGCCACAAAAAGCCCTTTATTGGAACATTTGGTTAGAAGAACAATTTCAAGGCCGATAGCCCAGCTTCGGAACGAAAAATATATCCGCTACTCCGATGGATCAGTCAGTTGGTATAGGGGTAAACGGATCGCAGCTAGCAGTCTGCTGTTAGCTTCCGATCCAATGCTCCATCTTCTCAGCCGAACTTGTTGCCACCTTTATTGCTGCAACAACTCCCTTCGATAACCCGATCGCCGACTCGGCTAGCTCTCGATTCAGATCTCTCCAAACACGCGTGGATCCAAAGGTATGCCCCACCCGACACCGAGGGGGGCGACACATCTTAATCTCAATTCTAGATGCTCGAAAAATCTCACACTAGCACATCATTCTTCTAAAAATCTTCTTTCATTTCTCGCATCTTCTTTTTGCAGGAAAGCTTCAGAATTGTCATCAATTCTTTTTCTATCTACTCAGCGTACGCGCAGCTAGCCACAGCAAAACACAATCTTTTCTGCATCGTAGATAGAATCCCCCCCCCCCCTCGCCCGGCACTACCTTTGTTTGGATCCCGGGTCATTACGGGGTACATGGCAACGTCGCGGCCGACCAATGCAATTTATTTATTTATTTATTTCGTCAACCAACGTAGACTAGTACATATTAGAATACAGTTTTGTTTTCTTAAATTTATTTATTTATTTCGTCAACTTTGGACAAAAGGTTAAAGGTATAATTTTTTCTTTAATAAAAATTAAGCAGTGTCAGCTTTCCTATTTTTTATGAGTTATAATGCCTTATGGAGTAAAAATATTGTTTTAGTTTATGCCGAGACATTGTAAAGTCAATGGTTTCGCAGTATTGATTGTAAGAGGCCATCATGCGGTTTAATGGCCCATATTTTGCATAATTTGTACGATGATGTTTTACGGCAAATAAATTTCGATTTCGGAGTTGCCGAGTAGGTGCATGGAAATTTAATTTTGATAAAAGTTCTGTGGAGTCAATGCGCTGCGAAACGATATCGTTTACAAATGAAACCATTGCATATTCACGACGCTCTTTTAATGTTTGTATGTTTATAAGCATGCAGCGTGCTTCATATGATGGAAGAGGAAATGATGTCCAACCTAATTTACGAAGAGCGTATAATATAAATTGTTTTTGTACGGATTCTTATCTTTCTTCGTGCGTGATTGAAAAAGGATACCATACAATGCTGCAATATTCCAGTATTGACCTCACATAGGCGATATAGAGTGTTTTAATTCTGTATGGGTCCTGAAAGTTATAGCAAAGGCGCTTGATAAATCCTAGTATGTTATTTGCTCTGTGAATAATTGTGTTTTACTGGTCTATGAAAGTTAGTTTAAAATCTAAGATAATTCCTCAATCCCTAACTCTTTTACATTTTTCTACATTTTGATTTCCTAGTGCAATTGAAATATTTGAAGTTGTTCTTTTCCTGCTAAATGATATTAAGTTACATTTTTTTACATTCAATTCTAGTAGACTTTTTTTGCACCATATGTAGAATATGTGTATTTCATTCCGGAATATATTGATGTCTTCTTCATTTCTTATTTCCAAAAAGAGCTTCATGTCGTCGGCATAAATAAGCAATTTAAGTTTTTTGAGAATGAAAGAAATGTCGTTTACGTATAGAATAAAAAGAAGAGGTCCCAAATGAGAGCCTTGGGGGACGCCTGAAGTGATTTGAATTGGACTCGATTTCTGTCCGTTGAATTTAATTATTTGTTGGCGGTTAGTTAAATATGATTCAAGCCATTTTAGGAGCCCTGACTCAATTCCAATTTTTTGCAATTTAAAAAGTAGCATTGGTATGTCTATGCGGTCAAATGCCTTGCTAAAGTCTGTATAGAGAGCTTCTACGTGGTTTCCATTATCCATTGCATTCAATGAATAGTCTATCAATTCAAGTAAATTTGTCGAGGTCAAGCGACCCTTGAAAAAGCCGTGTTGCATGTCAGTAATTCTATTTTTGATTTGGAGAAATAATTTTTAGTTGACAATTGCTTCGAAAAGTTTAGGAATGCAAAAGATAATGGCTATACCACGATAATTACGTACGTCAAATTTTCGGCCAGATTTAAAGATAGGCACTAGGAATGAGCTTTTCCAAGTTTTTGGAAAGGTTCCAGATTCCAGGGACATATTAAAAATCCAGAACAATGGAGCAGTGAGTTCCATTGCTAGACATTTAATAAATACTGGAGGAATTCCGTCTGGTCCAGGACCTTTTGAGGCGTCTAAATTTTTTAAAGCCTGCAAAATATCCTGCACTTGAAGTTGATTGAGGCCAATGTCCCTTGAAAATTCTGGAAAAAATGCAAAATAATCGCGGTCGCGATCTTCTTCAGAAAATGTCGTATAGATTTCTTGAAAAAAATTGCAAATAGATTGCAGTTTTTTCCAAGCTATCACGTCGTCGAGTTGCAATATTGAAGGAAAATTGTCAGATTTTAATTTGGTTTTTACGTAATTAAAGAAGTTCTTTGGACAGGACTTTATTTCATGTTCTGTTTTTGCATTATATTCTTCAAATGCAGTACTGATAGCTAAGTTCAGTTGATCGCATATATCCAAATAAATTAATAAATTATTACTACTATTGTGTTTTTTATAAATTTTAAGTGCTTTTTGATTAAGATTTGTCACGTTTTTTATTTGTCTGTTGACTTTTTTTTTGACTTTAAATGATCTATATTTCTTGAATTTGTGTGGTTTACATGTATAACTTATCAAGTGACACAGATGCGTCTTTTCAACTTTAGTTCCTGTGAAATTTCAATTATTATTAATTACAGTTCCTAGTCCTATCAGGCCTCTTTTAGAGAATGACCACCTTGGTGGGATTGGTTTGTTTTAAAATTTGAAAAAGGAGACTACTTATAACTACTATTTACAACTACAACTAACCTACAACTACTATATAAAGGGTGATACGGTCAAAATTTGGTCAAGGGAAAACGCGTGTAAATCGGTGAAATCGTTTATTTAAAAAATCAAATTAAATTTCTTTTTCAAGTTCAATTAGTATAAAATTCAGGAAAAATATTCAGTTAGGCTTCCGCTTTTCCAAATCCGAATTGCCGGGCCTTACGCTTGACCCCTGCCATCAGATTTTGTACAGCCACCTTGTCCACCTTCTTCGCCGCAGAAAGCCAGTTTGCCTTGAACTGCTGCTCGCCCTTAGCAGTTTTTTTGGTCTTCTTTAGGTTCCGCTTGACAATAGCCCAGTATTTCTCAATTGGGCGGAGCTCTGGCGTGTTGGGAGGGTTCTTGTCCTTGGGAACCACCTGCACGTTGTTGGCGGCGTACCACTCCATGGCCTTTTTACCGTAATGGCAAGATGCCAAATCCGGCCAAAACAGTACGGAACAACCGTGTTTCTTCAGGAAAGGCAGCAGACGTTCATTCAAACACTCTTTCACGTAAATTTCTTGGTTGACAGTCCCGGAAGCTATGAAAATGCTGCTTTTCAAGCCACAGGTTCAGATGGCTTGCCAAACCAGATATTTCTTTGCGAACTTTGACAGTTTCATGTGCTTGAAAACATCTACTACCTTTCCCCTTCCTTTTGCCGTATAAAACTCCTGTCCCGGAAGCTGCTTGTAGTCGGCTTTGACGTAGGTTTCGTCGTCCATTACCACGCAGTCAAACTTCGTCAGCATCGTCGTGTACAGCCTCCGGGATCGCGCTTTGGCCGTCGTATTTTGTTTATCATCGCGATTTGGAGTCACTACCTTCTTGTAAGTCGATAGTCCGGCTCGTTTTTTGGCTCGATGCACGGTTGTAGACGATACACCCAGCTTATTTGCGGCATCTCGGAGAGAGAGGTTAGGGTTTCGCTTGAAACTACCGGCAACTCTCTTTGTCGTCTCAGCGGCTTCCAGTTTTCGATTTCCCCCCGATCCAGACTTCCTGGCTGTCGACAAACGTTCGCCAAACACTTTAATTACATTTGTAACGGTTGATTTGGCAACTTTTAGCGATTTTGCCAACTTTGCGTGCGAGTAGCTCGGATTTTCGCGATGCGCGTGCAAAATTTTGATACGCTGCTCTTCTTGCTTGGACGGCATTTTGACAACTGAAGACTGAATTCCAAAATCAAAATAGGAGCAACATTCTACACACACACACCTTCAAAATGAGGGGTGTTCAGGTTTTTTAAATGCAAAATTGAAAGAAATACGTCAAGTTGATATTGACCAAATTTTGACCGTATCACCCTTTACACCTAATCTACTATATACAAATTGCTTATCAAAGCATGTTCTGATAAATTACATTTTTGTGCAAATTTAGTCTTAATTTCGTTAATTCTGGAATCTATTTTGGCAATGCCTGCCTCTTCGTGTAAATTTGTTATTCTAGTGTCGAAAGGACGATCAAGTACCATCCTCAGCACTCTATTCTGAGCGACCTGGATTTTGTTCCTGTGAGTCTGTGCACATAATTCCCACACCGGAGCTGCGTAGAGGATCGCAGGTGCTATGATTTGTTTGTAGACGGCCAGTTTGTTCACCCTTGAGAGGCGGGATCTGCGGCAAATCAGCGGATACAGACACCTAACCAAGGTAGAACACTTGACTACAGTTTTCTCTACATGCGAACGGAAGAGGAGCTTTTCATCGAACAACATCCCGAGATAGGTAACTTCGGTAGACCACTCAACCCTTGTGCCATCCATGATTACAGTACAAGATGGAGCCGATTTCAGTTTGGGCGATTGCCGGAACATGAGGAACATGATCGCTTGTGTTTTGGAGGCATTGATTTTTATTTTCCACGTGGTGGCATAATCAGCAAAGGCGTTAAGGCATCGTTGAAGTTTGTTCGTTATTTCGCGAGGCATCCTTCCTTTGACGGCTATTGCGGTATCATCTGCGAACAGGAAAAACACGCAACCGTCACCGAGGGGAGGAATGTCGGAAGTGTAAATGCTGTAAAGCAAGGGGCCCAGCAGACTGCCTTGCGGGACTCCTGCTGGGATGGAAAACGTGTCGGAAAGACAACCATTCAACGATACCTTAAACGACCTTTGCTGGAGGTAGTTACGGGTGATTTTAACCAGATGTAAAGGAAAGTTGAAGTTACAAAGCTTGTACACAAGTCCATCATGCCAAACATTGTCAAACGCTTTCTCAACGTCTAACAAGGCCATGGCTGTGGACTTGGATACAGCTTTGTTACTTCGGATGTTATTCATCACCCGCACTAGCTGATCATTGGTGGAGTTCCCCTTTCTGAATTCAAACTGTTCCGGAAGGAGAATGTTGTTTTCCTCTACAAACTTGAGCAAACGATTGAGAATGAGTTTCTCGAACAATTTGCTCAGCGCTGAAAGGAGGCTGATTGGTCTGTAGCTTGAAGACAATGTTGGATCCTTACCAGGTTTGCGGATTGGTATGATTTTTGCTATTTTCTAGATGCTTGGAAAGTAGTGCAGTTCCAAACATCTGTTAAAGATAGCGGTTAGAAGAGACTGCACTTTCATGCTGAGTCTCTTCAAGATCAAGTTAAATATACCGTCAAACCCGGGAGCCTTCATGTTCTTGGTGCATTTCAGCGCTGAGCAAATCTGTTGAACTGTAATCATATCCGCCGGAGGCACGACACAAGGGGAGACATCTAGGTTTTGAACGCATTGCGCAACCTGATCATCGAGCGGACTTTGGATAGCCGAGCCAAGCAAAAGCGATGAAGCGACATGCTTGCCGATCGCATTTGC